>NW_027364488.1:0-221791 GCF_046119375.1 Phyllobates terribilis | reverse complement strand
TATAATATGTATCTGCGGGGGAGGGGACTGTGATGTAATATATAATATGTATCTGCGGGGGGGGGACTGTGGTGTAATATATAATATGTATCTGCGGGGGAGGGGACTGTGGTGTAATATATAATATGTATCTGCGGGGGAGGGGGCTGTGGTGTAATATATAATATGTATCTGCGGGGGAGGGGGCTGTGGTGTAATATATAATATGTATCTGCGGGGGAGGGGACTGTGGTGTAATATATATAATATGTATCTTCAGGGGAGGGGACTGTGGTGTAATATATAATATGTATCTGCTGGGGAGGGGACTGTGGTGTAATATATAATATGTATCTGGGGGAGGGGGCTGTAGTGTAATATATAATATGTATCTGTGGGGGAGGGGGCTGTGGTGTAATATATAATATGTATCTGCGCGGGAGGGGGCTGTGGTGTAATATATAATATGTATCTGCGGGGGAGGGGACTGTGGTGTAATATATAATAGATATCTGCGGGGAGGGGGCTGTGGTGTAATATATAATATGTATCTGCGGGGGGAGGGGGCTGTGGTGTAATATATAATGTGTATCTGCGGGGGGAGGGGGCTGTGGTGTAATATATAATATGTATCTGTGGGGGAGGGGGCTGTGGTGTAATATATAATATGTATCTGCGGGGGAGGGGACTGTGGTGTAATATATAATAGGTATCTGTGGGGGGAGGGGTCTGTGGTGTAATATATAATATGTATCTGCGGGGGGAGGGGGCTGTGGTGTAATATATAATATGTATCTGCGGCGGAGGGGGCTGTGGTGTAATATATAATATGTATCTGTGGGGGAGGGGGCTGTGGTGTAATATATAATATGTATCTGCGGGGGAGGGGGCTGTGGTGTAATACATAATATGTATCTGCGGGAGGAGGGGACTGTGGTGTAATATATAATATGTATCTGTGGGGGAGGGGGCTGTGGTGTAATATATAATATGTATCTGCGGGGGAGGGGGCTGTGGTGTAATATATAATATGTATCTGCGGGGGAGGGGGCTGTGGTGTAATATATAATATGTATCTGCGGGGGAGGGGACTGTGGTGTAATATATATAATATGTATCTTCAGGGGAGGGGGCTGTGGTGTAATATATAATATGTATCTGCGGGGGAGGGGGCTGTGGTGTAATATATAATATGTATCTGGGGGGAGGAGGCTGTGGTGTAATATATAATAGGTATCTGTGGGGGAGGGGGCTGTGGTGTAATATATAATATGTATCTGTGGGGGAGGGGGCTGCGGTGTAATATATAATATGTATCTGTGGGGGAGGGGGCTGTTGTGTAATATATAATATGTATCTGCGGGGGAGGAGGCTGTGGTGTAATATATAATAGGTATCTGGGGGAGGGGGCTGTGGTGTAATATATAATATGTATCTGTGGGGGAGGGGACTGTGGTGTAATATATAATATGTATCGGCGGGGGAGGGGGCTGTGGTGTAATATATAATATGTATCTGCGGGGGAGGGGGCTGTGGTGTAATATATAATATGTATCTGCGGGGGAGGGGGCTGTGGTGTAATATATAATAGGTATCTGTGGGGGAGGGGACTGTGGTGTAATATATAATATGTATCTGCGGGGGAGGGGACTGTGATGTAATATATAATATGTATCTGCGGGGGAGGGGGCTGTGGTGTAATATATAATATGTATCTGCGGGGGAGGGGGCTGTGGTGTAATATATAATATGTATCTGCTGGGGAGGGGGCTCTGGTGTAATATATAATATGTATCTGTGGGGGAGGGGGCTGTTGTGTAATTTATAATATGTATCTGCGGGGGAGGAGGCTGTGGTGTAATATATAATAGGTATCTGCGGGGGAGGGGGCTGTGGTGTAATATATAATATGTATCTGTGGGGGAGGGGGCTGTGGTGTAATATATAATATGTATCTGCGGGGGAGGGGACTGTGATGTAATATATAATATGTATCTGCGGGGGGGGGGACTGTGGTGTAATATATAATATGTATCTGCGGGGGAGGGGACTGTGGTGTAATATATAATATGTATCTGCGGGGGAGGGGGCTGTGGTGTAATATATAATATGTATCTGCGGGGGAGGGGGCTGTGGTGTAATATATAATATGTATCTGCGGGGGAGGGGACTGTGGTGTAATATATATAATATGTATCTTCAGGGGAGGGGGCTGTGGTGTAATATATAATATGTATTTGCGGGGGAGGGGGCTGTGGTGTAATATATAATATGTATCTGGGGGGAGGAGGCTGTGGTGTAATATATAATAGGTATCTGTGGGGGAGGGGGCTGTGGTGTAATATATAATATGTATCTGTGGGGGAGGGGGCTGTGGTGTAATATATAATATGTATCTGTGGGGGAGGGGGCTGTTGTGTAATATATAATATGTATCTGTGGGGGAGGAGGCTGTGGTGTAATATATAATAGGTATCTGGGGGAGGGGGCTGTGGTGTAATATATAATATGTATCTGTGGGGGAGGGGACTGTGGTGTAATATATAATATGTATCGGCGGGGGAGGGGGCTGTGGTGTAATATATAATATGTATCTGCGGGGGAGGGGGCTGTGGTGTAATATATAATATGTATCTGCGGGGGAGGGGGCTGTGGTGTAATATATAATATGTATCTGCGGGGGAGGGGACTGTGGTGTAATATATAATATGCATCTGCGGGGGAGGGGGCTGTGGTGTAATATATAATATGTATTTGTGGGGGAGGGGACTGTGGTGCAATATATAATATGTATCTGCGGGGGAGGGGACTGTGGTGTAATATATAATATGTATCGACGGGGGAGGGGACTGTGGTGTAATATATAATATGTATCGGCGGGGGAGGGGGCTGTGGTGTAATATATAATATGTATCTGCGGGGGAGGGGGCTGTAGTGTAATATATAATATGTATCTGCGGGGGAGAGGATTGTGGTGTAATATATAATATGTATCTGCGGGGGAGGGGTCTGTGGTATAATATATAATATGTATCTGCGGGGGAGGGGACTGTGGTGTAATATATAATATGTATCTGCGGGGGAGAGGATTGTGGTGTAATATATAATATGTATCTGCGGGGGAGGGGACTGTGGTGTAATATATAATATGTATCTGCGGGGGAGGGGACTGTAGTGTAATATATAATATGTATCTGCGGGGGAGGGGTCTGTGGTGTAATATATAATATGTATCTGCGGGGGAGGGGACTGTGGTGTAATATATAATATGTATTTGCGGGGGAGAGGATTGTGGTGTAATATATAATATGTATCTGCGGGGGAGGGGACTGTGGTGTAATATATAATATGTATCTGCGGGGGAGGGGACTGTGGTGTAATATATAATATGTATATGCGTGGGAGGGGGCTGTGGTGTAATATATAATATGTATCTGCGGGGGAGAGGATTGTGGTGTAATATATAATATGTATCTGCGAGGGAGGGGGCTGTGGTGTAATATATAATATGTATCTGCGGGGGAGGGGGCTCTGGTGTAATATATAATATGTATCTGCGGGGGAGGGGACTGTGGTGTAATATATAATATGTATCTGTGGGGGAGGGGACTGTGGTGTAATATATAATATGTATCTGCGGGGGAGGGGGCTGTGGTGTAATATATAATATGTATCTGTCGAGGAGGGGGCTGTGGTGTAATATATAATATGTATCTGCGGGGGAGGGGGCTGTGGTGTAATATATAATATGTATCTGCGGGGGAGGGGGCTGTGGTGTAATATATAATATGTATCTGCGGGGGAGGGGACTGTGCTGTAATATATAATATGTATCTGCGGGGGATGGGATTGTGGTGTAATATATAATATGTATCTGCGGGGGAGGGGGCTGTGGTGTAATATATAATATGTATCTGTGGGGGAGGGGGCTGTGATGTAATATATAATATGTATCTGCGGGGGAGGGGGCTGAGGTGTAATATATAATATGTATCTGCGGGGGAGGGGGCTGTGGTGTAATATATAATATGTATCTGTGGGGGAGGGGACTGTGGTGTAATATATATAATATGTATCTTCAGGGGAGGGGGCTGTGGTGTAATATATAATATGTATCTGCGGGGAGGGGGCTGTGGTGTAATATATAATATGTATCTGGGGGGAGGAGGCTGTGGTGTAATATATAATAGGTATCTGTGGGGGAGGGGGCTGTGGTGTAATATATAATATGTATCTGTGGGGGAGGGGGCTGTGGTGTAATATATAATATGTATCTGTGGGGGAGGGGGCTGTTGTGTAATATATAATATGTATCTGCGGGGGAGGAGGCTGTGGTGTAATATATAATAGGTATCTGGGGGAGGGGGCTGTGGTGTAATATATAATATGTATCTGTGGGGGAGGGGACTGTGGTGTAATATATAATATGTATCGGCGGGGGAGGGGGCTGTGGTGTAATATATAATATGTATCTGCGGGGGAGGGGGCTGTGGTGTAATATATAATATGTATCTGCGGGGGAGGGGGCTGTGGTGTAATATATAATATGTATCTGCGGGGGAGGGGACTGTGGTGTAATATATAATATGCATCTGCGGGGGAGGGGGCTGTGGTGTAATATATAATATGTATTTGTGGGGGAGGGGACTGTGGTGCAATATATAATATGTATCTGCGGGGGAGGGGACTGTGGTGTAATATATAATATGTATCGACGGGGGAGGGGACTGTGGTGTAATATATAATATGTATCGGCGGGGGAAGGGGCTGTGGTGTAATATATAATATGTATCTGCGGGGGAGGGGACTGTGGTGTAATATATAATATGTATCTGCGGGGGAGGGGGCTGTGGTGTAATATATAATATGTATCTGCGAGGGAGGGGGCTGTGGTGTAATATATAATATGCATCTGCGTGGGAGGGGGCTGTGGTGTAATATATAATATGCATCTGCGTGGGAGGGGGCTGTGGTGTAATATATAATATGTATCTGCGGGGGAGAGGATTGTGGTGTAATATATAATATGTATCTGCGGGGGAAGGGTCTGTGGTGTAATATATAATATGTATCTGCGGGGGAGGGGACTGTGGTGTAATATATAATATGTATCTGCGGGGGAGGGGACTGTCGTGTAATATATAATATGTATCTGCGTGGGAGGGGGCTGTGGTGTAATATATAATATGTATCTGCGGGGGAGAGGATTGTGGTGTAATATATAATATGTATCTGCGAGGGAGGGGGCTGTGGTGTAATATATAATATGTATCTGCGGGGGAGGGGGCTCTGGTGTAATATATAATATGTATCTGCGGGGGAGGGGACTGTGGTGTAATATATAATATGTATCTGTGGGGGAGGGGACTGTGGTGTAATATATAATATGTATCTGCGGGGGAGGGGGCTGTGGTGTAATATATAATATGTATCTGTCGGGGAGGGGGCTGTGGTGTAATATATAATATGTTTCTGCGGGGGAGGTGATTGTGTTGTAATATATAATATGTATCTGCGGGGGAGGGGGCTGTGGTGTAATATATAATATGTATCTGCGGGGGAGGGGACTGTGGTGTAATATATAATATGTATCTGTCGGGGAGGGGGCTGTGGTGTAATATATAATATGAATCTGCGGGGGAGGGGGCTGTGATGTAATATATAATATGTATCTGCGGGGGAGGGGGCTGTGGTGTAATATATAATATGTATCTGCGGGGGAGGGGACTGTGCTGTAATATATAATATGTATCTGCGGGGGATGGGATTGTGGTGTAATATATAATATGTATCTGCGGGGGAGGGGGCTGTGGTGTAATATATAATATGTATCTGTGGGGGAGGGGGCTGTGATGTAATATATAATATGTATGTGCGGGGGAGGGGGCTGAGGTGTAATATATAATATGTATCGGCGGGGGAGGGGGCTGTGGTGTAATATATAATATGTATCTGCGGGGGAGGGGATTGTGTTGTAATATATAATATGTATCTGCGGGGGAGGTGGCTGTGGTGTAATATATAATATGTATCTGCGGGGAGGGGACTGTGGTGTAATATATAATATGTATCTGGGGGGAGGGGGCTGTAGTGTAATATATAATATGTATCTGGGGGGAGGGGGCTGTAGTGTAATATATAATATGTATGTGCGGGGGAGGGGACTGTGGTGTAATATATAATATGTATCTGCGAGGGAGGGGGCTGTGGTGTAATATATAATATGTATCTGCGGGGGAGGGGGCTGTGATGTAATATATAATATGTATCTGCGGGGAGGGGGCTGTGTGTAATATATAATATGTATCTGCAGGGGAGGGGGCTGTGGTGTAATATATAATATGTATCTGTGGGGGAGGGGGCTGTTGTGTAATATATAATATGTATCTGCGGGGAGGGGACTGTGGTGTAATATATAATATGTATCTGCTGGAGAGGGGACTGTGGTGTAATATATAATATGTATCTGGGGGGAGGGGGCTGTAGTGTAATATATAATATGTATCTGTGGGTGAGGGGACTGTGGTGTAATATATAATATGTATCTGCTGGGGACGGGACTGTGGTGTAATATATAATATGTATCTGCTGGGGAGGGGACTGTGGTGTAATATATAATATGTATCTGCTGGGGAGGGGACTGTGGTGTAATATATAATATGTATCTGGGGGGAGGGGGCTGTAGTGTAATATATAATATGTATCTGTGGGGGAGGGGGCTGTGGTGTAATATATAATATGTATCTGCGCGGGAGGGGGCTGTGGTGTAATATATAATATGTATCTGCGGGGGAGGGGACTGTGGTGTAATATATAATAGGTATCTGCGGGGAGGGGGCTGTGGTGTAATATATAATATGTATCTGCGGGGGAGGGGGCTCTGGTGTAATATATAATATGTATCTGCGGGGGAGGGGACTGTGGTGTAATATATAATATGTATCTGTGGGGGAGGGGACTGTGGTGTAATATATAATATGTATCTGCGGGGGAGGGGGCTGTGGTGTAATATATAATATGTATCTGTCGGGGAGGGGGCTGTGGTGTAATATATAATATGTATCTGCGGGGGAGGGGGCTGTGGTGTAATATATAATATGTATCTGCGGGGGAGGGGGCTGTGGTGTAATATATAATATGTATCTGCGGGGGAGGGGACTGTGCTGTAATATATAATATGTATCTGCGGGGGAGGGGGCTGTGGTGTAATATATAATATGTGTCTGTGGGGGAGGGGGCTGTGATGTAATATATAATATGTATCTGCGGGGGAGGGGGCTGAGGTGTAATATATAATATGTATATGCGGGGGAGGGGGCTGTGGTGTAATATATATAATATGTATCTTCAGGGGAGGGGGCTGTGGTGTAATATATAATATGTATCTGCGGGGAGGGGGCGGTGGTGTAATATCTAATATGTATCTGGGGGGGAGGAGGCTGTGGTGTAATATATAATAGGTATCTGTGGGGGAGGGGGCTGTGGTGTAATATATAATATGTATCTGTGGGGGAGGGGGCTGTGGTGTAATATATATGTATCTGTGTGGGAGGGGGCTGTTGTGTAATATATAATATGTATCTGCGGGGGAGGAGGCTGTGGTGTAATATATAATAGGTATCTGGGGGAGGGGGCTGTGGTGTAATATATAATATGTATCTGTGGGGGAGGGGACTGTGGTGTAATATATAATATGTATCGGCGAGGGAGGGGGCTGTGGTGTAATATATAATATGTATCTGCGGGGGAGGGGGCTGTGGTGTAATATATAATATGTATCTGCGGGGGAGGGGGCTGTGGTGTAATATATAATATGTATCTGCGGGGGAGGGGACTGTGGTGTAATATATAATATGCATCTGCGGGGGAGGGGGCTGTGGTGTAATATATAATATGTATTTGTGGGGGAGGGGACTGTGGTGCAATATATAATATGTATCTGCGGGGGAGGGGACTGTGGTGTAATATATAATATGTATCGACGGGGGAGGGGACTGTGGTGTAATATATAATATGTATCGGCGGGGGAGGGGGCTGTGGTGTAATATATAATATGTATCTGCGGGGGAGGGGACTGTGGTGTAATATATAATATGTATCTGCGGGGGAGGGGGCTGTGGTGTAATATATAATATGTATCTGCGGGGGAGGGGGCTGTGGTGTAAAATATAATATGCATCTGCGTGGGAGGGGGCTGTGGTGTAATATATAATATGCATCTGCGTGGGAGGGGGCTGTGGTGTAATATATAATATGTATCTGCGGGGGAGAGGATTGTGGTGTAATATATAATATGTATCTGCGGGGGAAGGGTCTGTGGTGTAATATATAATATGTATCTGCGGGGGAGGGGACTGTGGTGTAATATATAATATGTATCTGCGGGGGAGGGGACTGTGGTGTAATATATAATATGTATCTGCGTGGGAGGGGGCTGTGGTGTAATATATAATATGTATCTGCGGGGGAGAGGATTGTGGTGTAATATATAATATGTATCTGCGAGGGAGGGGGCTGTGGTGTAATATATAATATGTATCTGCGGGGGAGGGGGCTCTGGTGTAATATATAATATGTATCTGCGGGGGAGGGGACTGTGGTGTAATATATAATATGTATCTGTGGGGGAGGGGACTGTGGTGTAATATATAATATGTATCTGCGGGGGAGGGGGCTGTGGTGTAATATATAATATGTATCTGTCGGGGAGGGGGCTGTGGTGTAATATATAATATGTATCTGCGGGGGAGGTGATTGTGTTGTAATATATAATATGTATCTGCGGGGGAGGGGGCTGTGGTGTAATATATAATATGTATCTGCGGGGGAGGGGACTGTGGTGTAATATATAATATGTATCTGTCGGGGAGGGGGCTGTGGTGTAATATATAATATGTATCTGCGGGGGAGGGGGCTGTGGTGTAATATATAATATGTATCTGCGGGGGAGGGGGCTGTGGTGTAATATATAATATGTATCTGCGGGGGAGGGGACTGTGCTGTAATATATAATATGTATCTGCGGGGGATGGGATTGTGGTGTAATATATAATATGTATCTGCGGGGGAGGGGGCTGTGGTGTAATATATAATATGTATCTGCGGGGGAGGGGACTGTGGTGTAATATATAATATGTATCTGCGGGGGAGGGGACTGTCGTGTAATATATAATATGTATCTGCGTGGGAGGGGGCTGTGGTGTAATATATAATATGTATCTGCGGGGGAGAGGATTGTGGTGTAATATATAATATGTATCTGCGGGGGAGGGGACTGTGGTGTAATATATAATATGTATCTGTGGGGGAGGGGACTGTGGTGTAATATATAATATGTATCTGCGGGGGAGGGGGCTGTGGTGTAATATATAATATGTATCTGTCGGGAAGGGGGCTGTGGTGTAATATATAATATGTTTCTGCGGGGGAGGTGATTGTGTTGTAATATATAATATGTATCTGCGGGGGAGGGGGCTGTGGTGTAATATATAATATGTATCTGCGGGGGAGGGGACTGTGGTGTAATATATAATATGTATCTGTCGGGGAGGGGGCTGTGGTGTAATATATAATATGAATCTGCGGGGGAGGGGGCTGTGATGTAATATATAATATGTATCTGCGGGGGAGGGGGCTGTGGTGTAATATATAATATGTATCTGCGGGGGAGGGGACTGCTGTAATATATAATATGTATCTGCGGGGGATGGGATTGTGGTGTAATATATAATATGTATCTGCGGGGGAGGGGGCTGTGGTGTAATATATAATATGTATCTGTGGGGGAGGGGGCTGTGATGTAATATATAATATGTATCTGCGGGGGAGGGGGCTGAGGTGTAATATATAATATGTATCGGCGGGGGAGGGGGCTGTGGTGTAATATATAATATGTATCTGCGGGGGAGGGGATTGTGTTGTAATATATAATATGTATCTGCGGGGGAGGGGGCTGTGGTGTAATATATAATATGTATCTGCGGGGAGGGGACTGTGGTGTAATATATAATATGTATCTGGGGGGAGGGGGCTGTAGTGTAATATAAAATATGTATGTGCGGGGGAGGGGACTGTGGTGTAATATATAATATGTATCTGCGAGGGAGGGGGCTGTGGTGTAATATATAATATGTATCTGCGGGGGAGGGGGCTGTGATGTAATATATAATATGTATCTGCGGGGAGGGGGCTGTGTGTAATATATAATCTGTATCTGCAGGGGAGGGGGCTGTGGTGTAATATATAATAAGTATCTGTGGGGGAGGGGGCTGTGGTGTAATATATAATATGTATCTGCGGGGAGGGGACTGTGGTGTAATATATAATATGTATCTGCTGGAGAGGGGACTGTGGTGTAATATATAATATGTATCTGGGGGGAGGGGGCTGTAGTGTAATATATAATATGTATCTGTGGGTGAGGGGACTGTGGTGTAATATATAATATGTATCTGCTGGGGACGGGACTGTGGTGTAATATATAATATGTATCTGCTGGGGAGGGGACTGTGGTGTAATATATAATATGTATCTGCTGGGGAGGGGACTGTGGTGTAATATATAATATGTATCTGGGGGGAGGGGGCTGTAGTGTAATATATAATATGTATCTGTGGGGGAGGGGGCTGTGGTGTAATATATAATATGTATCTGCGGGGGAAGGGTCTGTGGTGTAATATATAATATGTATCTGCGGGGGAGGGGACTGTGGTGTAATATATAATATGTATCTGCGGGGGAGGGGACTGTGGTGTAATATATAATATGTATCTGCGTGGGAGGGGGCTGTGGTGTAATATATAATATGTATCTGCGGGGGAGAGGATTGTGGTGTAATATATAATATGTATCTGCGAGGGAGGGGGCTGTGGTGTAATATATAATATGTATCTGCGGGGGAGGGGGCTCTGGTGTAATATATAATATGTATCTGCGGGGGAGGGGACTGTGGTGTGATATATAATATGTATCTGTGGGGGAGGGGACTGTGGTGTAATATATAATATGTATCTGCGGGGGAGGGGGCTGTGGTGTAATATATAATATGTATCTGTCGGGGAGGGGGCTGTGGTGTAATATATAATATGTATCTGCGGGGGAGGTGATTGTGTTGTAATATATAATATGTATCTGCGGGGGAGGGGGCTGTGGTGTAATATATAATATGTATCTGCGGGGGAGGGGGCTGTGGTGTAATATATAATATGTATCTGCGGGGGAGGGGGCTGTGGTGTAATATATAATATGTATCTGCGGGGGAGGGGGCTGTGGTGTAATATATAATATGTATCTGCGGGGGAGGGGACTGTGCTGTAATATATAATATGTATCTGCGGGGGATGGGATTGTGGTGTAATATATAATATGTATCTGCGGGGGAGGGGGCTGTGGTGTAATATATAATATGTATCTGCGGGGGAGGGGGCTGTGGTGTAATATATAATATGTATCTGCGGGGGAGGGGGCTGTGATGTAATATATAATATGTATCTGCGGGGAGGGGGCTGTGTGTAATATATAATATGTATCTGCAGGGGAGGGGGCTGTGGTGTAATATATAATATGTATCTGTGGGGGAGTGGGCTGTGGTGTAATATATAATATGTATCTGCGGGGAGGGGACTGTGGTGTAATATATAATATGTATCTGCTGGGGAGGGGACTGTGGTGTAATATATAATATGTATCTGGGGGGAGGGGGCTGTAGTGTAATATATAATATGTATCTGTGGGTGAGGGGACTGTGGTGTAATATATAATATGTATCTGCTGGGGAGGGGACTGTGGTGTAATATATAATATGTATCTGCTGGGGAGGGGACTGTGGTGTAATATATAATATGTATCTGCTGGGGAGGGGACTGTGGTGTAATATATAATATGTATCTGGGGGGAGGGGGCTGTAGTGTAATATATAATATGTATCTGTGGAGGAGGGGGCTGTGGTGTAATATATAATATGTATCTGCGCGGGAGGGGGCTGTGGTGTAATATATAATATGTATCTGCGGGGGAGGGGACTGTGGTGTAATATATAATAGGTATCTGCGGGGAGGGGGCTGTGGTGTAATATATAATATGTATCTGCGGGGAGGGGACTGTGGTGTAATATATAATATGTATCTGCTGGAGAGGGGACTGTGGTGTAATATATAATATGTATCTGGGGGGAGGGGGCTGTAGTGTAATATATAATATGTATCTGTGGGTGAGGGGACTGTGGTGTAATATATAATATGTATCTGCTGGGGACGGGACTGTGGTGTAATATATAATATGTATCTGCTGGGGAGGGGACTGTGGTGTAATATATAATATGTATCTGCTGGGGAGGGGACTGTGGTGTAATATATAATATGTATCTGGGGGGAGGGGGCTGTAGTGTAATATATAATATGTATCTGTGGGGGAGGGGGCTGTGGTGTAATATATAATATGTATCTGCGGGGGAAGGGTCTGTGGTGTAATATATAATATGTATCTGCGGGGGAGGGGACTGTGGTGTAATATATAATATGTATCTGCGGGGGAGGGGACTGTGGTGTAATATATAATATGTATCTGCGTGGGAGGGGGCTGTGGTGTAATATATAATATGTATCTGCGGGGGAGAGGATTGTGGTGTAATATATAATATGTATCTGCGAGGGAGGGGGCTGTGGTGTAATATATAATATGTATCTGCGGGGGAGGGGGCTCTGGTGTAATATATAATATGTATCTGCGGGGGAGGGGACTGTGGTGTGATATATAATATGTATCTGTGGGGGAGGGGACTGTGGTGTAATATATAATATGTATCTGCGGGGGAGGGGGCTGTGGTGTAATATATAATATGTATCTGTCGGGGAGGGGGCTGTGGTGTAATATATAATATGTATCTGCGGGGGAGGTGATTGTGTTGTAATATATAATATGTATCTGCGGGGGAGGGGGCTGTGGTGTAATATATAATATGTATCTGCGGGGGAGGGGGCTGTGGTGTAATATATAATATGTATCTGCGGGGGAGGGGGCTGTGGTGTAATATATAATATGTATCTGCGGGGGAGGGGGCTGTGGTGTAATATATAATATGTATCTGCGGGGGAGGGGACTGTGCTGTAATATATAATATGTATCTGCGGGGGATGGGATTGTGGTGTAATATATAATATGTATCTGCGGGGGAGGGGGCTGTGGTGTAATATATAATATGTATCTGCGGGGGAGGGGGCTGTGGTGTAATATATAATATGTATCTGCGGGGGAGGGGGCTGTGATGTAATATATAATATGTATCTGCGGGGAGGGGGCTGTGTGTAATATATAATATGTATCTGCAGGGGAGGGGGCTGTGGTGTAATATATAATATGTATCTGTGGGGGAGTGGGCTGTGGTGTAATATATAATATGTATCTGCGGGGAGGGGACTGTGGTGTAATATATAATATGTATCTGCTGGGGAGGGGACTGTGGTGTAATATATAATATGTATCTGGGGGGAGGGGGCTGTAGTGTAATATATAATATGTATCTGTGGGTGAGGGGACTGTGGTGTAATATATAATATGTATCTGCTGGGGAGGGGACTGTGGTGTAATATATAATATGTATCTGCTGGGGAGGGGACTGTGGTGTAATATATAATATGTATCTGCTGGGGAGGGGACTGTGGTGTAATATATAATATGTATCTGGGGGGAGGGGGCTGTAGTGTAATATATAATATGTATCTGTGGAGGAGGGGGCTGTGGTGTAATATATAATATGTATCTGCGCGGGAGGGGGCTGTGGTGTAATATATAATATGTATCTGCGGGGGAGGGGACTGTGGTGTAATATATAATAGGTATCTGCGGGGAGGGGGCTGTGGTGTAATATATAATATGTATCTGCGGGGGGAGGGGGCTGTGGTGTAATATATAATATGTATCTGCGGGGGGAGGGGGCTGTGGTGTAATATATAATATGTATCTGTGGGGGAGGGGGCTGTGGTGTAATATACAATATGTATCTGCGGGGGAGGGGACTGTGGTGTAATATATAATAGGTATCTGCGGGGGGAGGGGTCTGTGGTATAATATATAATATGTATCTGCGGGGGGAGGGGGCTGTGGTGTAATATATAATATGTATCTGCGGCGGAGGGGGCTGTGGTGTAATATATAATATGTATCTGCGGGGGAGGGGGCTGTGGTGTAATATATAATATGTATCTGCGGGGGAGGGGGCTGTGGTGTAATACATAATATGTATCTGCGGGGGGAGGGGGCTGTGGTGTAATATATAATATGTATCTGTGGGGGAGGGGGCTGTGGTGTAATATATAATATGTGTCTGTGGGGGAGGGGGCTGTGGTGTAAGACATAGTATGTATCTGTGGGGGAGGGGACTGTGGTGTAATATATAATATGTATCTGCGGGGGAGGTGGCTGTGGAGTAATATATAATATGTATCTGCGGGGGAGGGGGCTGTGGTGTAATATATAATATGTATCTGCGGGGGAGTGGGCTGTGGTGTAATATATAATAGGTATCTGTGGGGGAGGGGGCTGTGGTGTAATATATAATAGGTATCTGCGGGGGAGGGGACTGTGGTGTAATATATAAAATGTATCTGCGGGGGAGGGGACTGTGGTGTAATATATAATATGTATCGGCGGGGGAGGGGGCTGTGGTGTAATATATAATATGTATCTGCGGGGGAGGGGACTGTGGTGTAATATATAATATGTATCTGCGGGGGAGGGGGCTGTGGTGTAATATATAATGTTTCTGCGGGGGAGGGGGCTGTGGTGTAATATATAATATGCATCTGCGTGGGAGGGGGCTGTGGTGTAATATATAATATGTATCTGCGGGGGAGAGGATTGTGGTGTAATATATAATATGTATCTGCGGGGGAGGGGTCTGTGGTGTAATATATAATATGTATCTGCGGGGGAGGGGACTGTGGTGTAATATATAATATGTATCTGCGGGGGAGGGGACTGTGGTGTAATATATAATATGTATCTGCGTGGGAGGGGGCTGTGGTGTAATATATAATATGTATCTGCGGGGGAGAGGATTGTGGTGTAATTATATAATATGTATCTGCGAGGGAGGGGGCTGTGGTGTAATATATAATATGTATCTGCGGGGGAGGGGGCTCTATTGTAATATATAATATGTATCTGCGGGGGAGGGGACTGTGGTGTAATATATAATATGTATCTGTGGGGGAGGGGACTGTGGTGTAATATATAATATGTATCTGCGGGGGAGGGGGCTGTGGTGTAATATATAATATGTATCTGTCGGGGAGGGGGCTGTGGTGTAATATATAATATGTATCTGCGGGGGAGGGGGCTGTGGTGTAATATATAATATGTATCTGCGGGGTAGGGGGCTGTGGTGTAATATATAATATGTATCTGCGGGGGAGGGGACTGTGCTGTAATATATAATATGTATCTGCGGGGGAGGGGATTGTGGTGTAATATATAATATGTATCTGCGGGGGAGGGGGCTGTGGTGTAATATATAATATGTATCTGTGGGGGAGGGGGCTGTGATGTAATATATAATATGTATCTGCGGGGGAGGGGGCTGAGGTGTAATATATAATATGTATCGGCCGGGGGAGGGGGCTGTGGTGTAATATATAATATGTATCTGTGGGGGAGGGGGCTGTGGTGTAATATATAATATGTATCTGCGGGGGAGGGGATTGTGTTGTAATATATAATATGTATCTGCGGGGGAGGGGGCTGTGGTGTAATATATAATATGTATCTGCGGGGGAGGGGGCTGTGGTGTAATATATAATATGTATCTGCGGGGGAGGGGGCTGTGGTGTAATATATAATATGTATCTGCGGGGGAGGGGACTGTGGTGTAATATATAATATGTATCGGCGGGGGAGGGGGCTGTGGTGTAATATATAATATGTATCTGTGGGGGAGGGGGCTGTGGTGTAATATATAATATGTATCTGCGGGGGAGGGGACTGTGGTGTAATATATCATATGTATCTGCGGGGGAGGGGACTGTGGTGTAATATATAATAGGTATCTGCGGGGAGGGGGCTGTGGTGTAATATATAATAAGTGTCTGCGGGGGGAGAGGGCTGTGGTGTAATATATAATATGTATCTGCGGGGGGAGAGGGCTGTGGTGTAATATATAATATGTATCTGTGGGGGAGGGGGCTGTGGTGTAATATATAATATGTATCTGCGGGGGAGGGGACTGTGGTGTAATATATAATAGGTATCTGCGGGGAGGGGGCTGTGGTGTAATATATAATATGTATCTGCGGGGGGAGGGGGCTGCGGTGTAATATATAATATGTATCTGTGGGGGAGGCGGCTGTGGTGTAATATATAATATGTATCTGCGGGGGAGGGGGCTGTGGTGTAATATATAATATGTATCTGTGGGGAGGGGGCTCTGTTGTAATATATAATATGTATCTGTGGGGGAGGGGGCTGTGGTGTAATATATAATATGTATCTGTGGGGGAGGGGCTGTGATGTAATATATAATATGTATCTGCGGGGGAGGGGGCTGTGGTGTAATATATAATATGTATCTGCGGGGGAGGGGGCTGTGGTGTAATATATAATATGTATCTGTGGGGGAGGGGGCTGTGGTGTAATATATAATATGCATCTGCGGGGGAGGGGGCTGTGGTGTAATATATAATATGTATCTGCGGGGGAGGGGGCTGTAGTGTAATATATAATATGTATCTGCGGGGGAGGGTACTGCGGTGTAATATATAATATGTATCTGTGGGGGAGGGGCTGTGTTGTAATATATAATATGTATCTGCTGGGGAGGGGGCTGTGGTGTAATATATAATATGTATCTGCGGGGGAGGGGACTGTGGTGTAATATATAATATGTATCTGCGGGGGAGGGGGCTGTGGTGTAATACATAATATGTATCTGCGGGGGAGGGGGCTGTGGTGTAATATATAATATGTATCTGCGTGGGAGGGGGCTGTGGTGTAATATATAATATGTATCTGCGGGGGAGAGGATTGTGGTGTAATATATAATATGTATCTGCGGGGGAGGGGGCTGTGGTGTAATATATAATATGTATCTGCGGGGGAGGGGGCTGTGGTGTAATATATAATATGTATCTGCGGGGGAGGGGACTGTGGTGTAATATATAATATGTATCTGCGGGGGAGGGGACTGTGGTGTAATATATAACATGTATCTGCGTGGGAGGGGGCTGTGGTGTAATATATAATATGTATCTGCGGGGGAGAGGATTGTGGTGTAATATATAATATGTATCTGCGGGGGAGGGGGCTGTGGTGTAATATATAATATGTATCTGCGGGGGAGGGGGCTCTGGTGTAATATATAATATGTATGTGCGGGGGAGGGGACTGTGGTGTAATATATAATATGTATCTGTGGGGGAGTGGACTGTGGTGTAATATATAATATGTATCTGCGGGGGAGGGGGCTGTGGTGTAATATATAATATGTATCTGTCAGGGAGGGGGCTGTGGTGTAATATTTAATATGTATCTGCGGGGGAGGGGGCTATGGTGTAATATATAATATGTATCTGCTGGGGAGGGGACTGTGCTGTAATATATAATATGTATCTGCGGGGGAGGGGATTGTGGTGTAATATATAATATGTATCTGCGGGGGAGGGGGCTGTGGTGTAATATATAATATGCATCTGTGGGGGAGGGGGCTGTGATGTAATATATAATATGTATCTGCGGGGGAGGGGGCTGAGGTGTAATATATAATATGTATCTGCGGGGGAGGGGGCTGTGGTGTAATATATAATATGTATCTGCGGGGGAGGGTATTGTGGTGTAATATATAATATGTATCTGCGGGGGAGGGGGCTGTGGTGTAATATATAATATGTATCTGCGGGGGAGGGGGCTGTGGTGTAATATATAATATGTATCTGCGGGGGAGGGGGCTGTGGTGTAATATATAATATGTATCTGCGGGGGAGGGGACTGTGGTGTAATATATAATATGTATCGGCGGGGGAGGGGGCTGTGGTGTAATATATAATATGTATCTGCGGGGGAGGGGGCTGTGGTGTAATATATAATATGTATCTGCGGGGGAGGGGATTGTGGTGTAATATATAATATGTATCTGCGGGGGAGGGGACTGTGGTGTAAAATATAATAGGTATCTGCGGGGAGGGGGCTGTGGTGTAATATATAATAAGTGTCTGCGGGGGGAGGGGGCTGTGGTGTAATATATAATATGTATCTGCGGGGGAGGGGGCTCTGGTGTAATATATAATATGTATCTCTGGGGGAGGGGGCTGTGGTGTAATATACAATATGTATCTGTGGGGGAGGGGCTGTGATGTAATATATAATATGTATCTGCGGGGGAGGGGGCTGTGGTGTAATATATAATATGTATCTGTGGGGGAGGGGGCTGTGGTGTAATATATAATATGTATCTGCGGAGGAGGGGGCTGTGGTGTAATATATAATATGTATCTGTGGGGGAGGGGCTGTGATGTAATATATAATATGTATCTGCGGGGGAGGGGACTGTGGTGTAATACATAATATGTATCTGCGGGGGAGGGGGCTGTGGTGTAATATATAATATGTATCTGCGGGGGAGGGGACTGTGGTGTAATACATAATATGTATCTGCGGGGGAGGGGGCTGTGGTGTAATACATAATATGTATCTGCGGGGGAGGGGGCTGTGGTGTAATATATAATATGTATCTGCGTGGGAGGGGGCTGTGGTGTAATATATAATATGTATCTGCGGGGGAGAGGATTGTGGTGTAATATATAATATGTATCTGCGGGGGAGGGGGCTGTGGTGTAATATATAATATGTATCTGCGGGGGAGGGGGCTGTGATGTCATATATAATATGTATCTGCGGGGGAGGGGGCTGTGGTGTAATATATAATATGTATCTGCGGGGGAGGGGACTGTGGTGTAATATAATATGTATCTGCGGGGGAGGGGACTGTGGTGTAATATATAATATGTATCTGCGTGGGAGGGGGCTGTGGTGTACTATATAATATGTATCTGCGGGGGAGAGGATTGTGGTGTAATATATAATATGTATCTGCGGGGGAGGGGGCTGTGGTGTAATATATAATATGTATCTGCGGGGGAGGGGGCTCTGGTGTAATATATAATATGTATCTGCGGGGGAGGGGACTGTGGTGTAATATATAATATGTATCTGTGGGGGAGGGGACTGTGGTGTAATATATAATATGTATCTGCGGGGGAGGGGGCTGTGGTGTAATATATAATATGTATCTGTCGGGGAGGGGGCTGTGGTGTAATATTTAATATGTATCTGCGGGGGAGGGGGCTATGGTGTAATATATAATATGTATCTGCTGGGGAGGGGACTGTGCTTTAATATATAATATGTATCTGCGGGGGAGGGGATTGTGGTGTAATATATAATATGTATCTGCGGGGGAGGGGGCTGTGGTGTAATATATAATATGTATCTGTGGGGGAGGGGGCTGTGATGTCATATATAATATGTATCTGCGGGGGAGGGGGCTGAGGTGTAATATATAATATGTATCGGCGGGGGAGGGGGCTGTGGTGCAATATATAATATGTATCTGCGGAGGAGGGTATTGTGGTGTAATATATAATATGTATCTGTGGGGGAGGGGGCTGTGGTGTAATATATAATATGTATCTGCGGGGGAGGGGGCTGTGGTGTAATATATAATATGTATCTGTGGGGGAGGGGGCTGTGATGTAATATATAATATGTATCTGCGGGGGAGGGGGCTGAGGTGTAATATATAATATTTATCGGTGGGGGAGGGGGCTGTGGTGTAATATATAATATGTATCTGCGGAGGAGGGTATTGTGGTGTAAGATATAATATGTATCTGCGGGGGAGGGGGCTGTGGTGTAATATATAATATGTATCTGCGGGGGAGGGGGCTGTGGTGTAATATATAATATGTATCTGCGGGGGAGGGGGCTGTGGTGTAATATATAATATGTATCTGCGGGGGAGGGGACTGTGGTGTAATATATAATATGTATCGGCGGGGGAGGGGGCGGTGGTGTAATATATAATATGTATCTGCGGGGGAGGGGACTGTGGTGTAATACATAATAGGTATCTGCGGGGAGGGGGCTGTGGTGTAATATATAATAGGTATCTGCGGGGAGGGGGCTGTGGTGTAATATATAATAAGTGTCTGCGGGGGGAGGGGGCTGTGGTGTAATATATAATATGTATCTGCGGGGGGAGGGGGCTGTGGTGTAATATATAATATGTATCTGTGGGGGAGGGGGCTGTGGTGTAATATATAATATGTATCTGCGGGGGAATGGACTGTGGTGTAATATATAATAGGTATCTGCGGGGAGGGGGCTGTGGTGTAATATATAATATGTATCTGCGGGGGGAGGGGGCTGCGGTGTAATATATAATATGTATCTGTGGGGGAGGGGGCTGTGGTGTAATATATAATATGTATCTGCGGGGGAGGGGGCTGTGGTGTAATATATAATATGTATCTGCGGGGGAGGGGGCTTTGGTGTAATATATCATATGTATCTGTGGGGAGGGGGCTCTGGTGTAATATATAATATGTATCTCTGGGGGAGGGGGCTGTGGTGTAATATATAATATGTATCTGCGGGGGAGGGGACTGTGGTGTAATATATAATATGTATCTGCGGGGGAGGGGACTGTGGTGTAATATATAATAGGTATCTGCGGGGAGGGGGCTGTGGTGTAATATATAATATATATCTGCGGGGGGAGGGGGCTGCGGTGTAATATATAATATGTATCTGTGGGGGAGGCGGCTGTGGTGTAATATATAATATGTATCTGCGGGGGAGGGGGCTGTGGTGTAATATATAATATGCATCTGCGGGGGAGGGGGCTGTGGTGTAATATATAATATGTATCTGCGGGGGAGGGGGCTGTGGTGTAATATATAATATGCATCTGCGGGGGAGGGGGCTGTGGTGTAATATATAATATGTATCTGCGGGGGAGGGGGCTGTAGTGTAATATATAATATGTATCTGCGGGGGAGGGGACTGCGGTGTAATATATAATATGTATCTGTGGGGGAGGGGCTGTGTTGTAATATATAATATGTATCTGCTGGGGAGGGGGCTGTGGTGTAATATATAATATGTATCTGCGGGGGAGGGGACTGTGGTGTAATATATAATATGTATCTGCGGGGGAGGGGGCTGTGGTGTAATACATAATATGTGTCTGCGTGGGAGGGGGCTGTGGTGTAATATATAATATGTATCTGCGTGGGAGGGGGCTGTGGTGTAATATATAATATGTATCTGTGGGGGAGGGGGCTGTGGTGTAATATATAATATGCATCTGTGGGGGAGGGGGCTGTGATGTAATATATAATATGTATCTGCGGGGGAGGGGGCTGAGGTGTAATATATAATATGTATCTGCGGGGGAGGGGGCTGTGGTGTAATATATAATATGTATCTGCGGGGGAGGGTATTGTGGTGTAATATATAATATGTATCTGCGGGGGAGGGGGCTGTGGTGTAATATATAATAAGTGTCTGCGGGGGGAGGGGGCTGTGGTGTAATATATAATATGTATCTGCGGGGGGAGGGGGCTGTGGTGTAATATATAATATGTATCTGTGGGGGAGGGGGCTGTGGTGTAATATATAATATGTATCTGCGGGGGAGGGGACTGTGGTGTAATATATAATAGGTATCTGCGGGGAGGGGGCTGTGGTGTAATATATAATATGTATCTGCCGGGGGAGGGGGCTGCGGTGTAATATATAATATGTATCTGTGGGGGAGGGGGCTGTGGTGTAATATATAATATGTATCTGCGGGGGAGGGGGCTGTGGTGTAATATATAATATGTATCTGCGGGGGAGGGGGCTGTGGTATAATATATAATATGTATCTGTGGGGAGGGGGCTCTGGTGTAATATATAATATGTATCTCTGGGGGAGGGGGCTGTGGTGTAATATACAATATGTATCTGTGGGGGAGGGGCTGTGATGTAGTATATAATATGTATCTGCAGGGGAGGGGCTGTGATGTAGTATATAATATGTATCTGCGGGGGAGGGGGCTGTGGTGTAATATATAATATGTATCTGCGGGGGAGGGGGCTGTGGTGTAATATATAATATGTATCTGTGGGGGAGGGGGCTGTGGTGTAATATATGATATGTATCTGCGGTGGAGGGGGCTGTGGTGTAATATATAATATGTATCTGCGGAGGAGGGTATTGTGGTGTAAGATATAATATGTATCTGCGGGGGAGGGGGCTGTGGTGTAATATATAATATGTATCTGCGGGGGAGGGGGCTGTGGTGTAATATATAATATGTATCTGCGGGGGAGGGGGCTGTGGTGTAATATATAATATGTATCTGCGGGGGAGGGGACTGTGGTGTAATATATAATATGTATCTGCGGGGGAGGGCGCTGTGGTGTAATATATAATATGTATCTGCGGGGGAGGGGACTGTGGTGTAATATATAATATGTATCTGCGGGGGAGGGGACTGTGGTGTAAAATATAATAGGTATCTGCGGGGAGGGGGCTGTGGTGTAATATATAATAAGTGTCTGCGGGGGGAGGGGGCTGTGGTGTAATATATAATATGTATCTGCGGGGGGAGGGGGCTGTGGTGTAATATATAATATGTATCTGTGGGGGAGGGGGCTGTGGTGTAATATATAATATGTATCTGCGGGGGAGGGGACTGTGGTGT
Organism: Phyllobates terribilis; assembly: GCF_046119375.1. Taxonomy (NCBI): domain Eukaryota; kingdom Metazoa; phylum Chordata; class Amphibia; order Anura; family Dendrobatidae; genus Phyllobates; species Phyllobates terribilis. The sequence goes on along the minus strand of NW_027364488.1, from coordinate 199,076 downwards.
AATATATAATAGGTATCTGCGGGGAGGGGGCTGTGGTGTAATATATAATATGTATCTGTGGGGGGAGGGGGCTGCGGTGTAATATATAATATGTATCTGTGGGGGAGGGGGCTGTGGTGTAATATATAATATGTATCTGCGGGGGAGGGGGCTGTGGTGTAATATATAATATGTATCTGCGGGGGAGGGGGCTGTGGTGTAATATATAATATGGATCTGTGGGGAGGGGGCTCTGGTGTAATATATAATATGTATCTCTGGGGGAGGGGGCTGTGGTGTAATATACAATATGTATCTGTGGGGGAGGGGCTGTGATGTAATATATAATATGTATCTGCGGGGGAGGGGGCTGTGGTGTAATATATAATATGTATCTGCGGGTGAGGGGGATGTGGTGTAATATATAATATGTATCTGTGGGGGAGGGGGCTGTGGTGTAATATATGATATGTATCTGCGGTGGAGGGGGCTGTGGTGTAATATATAATATGTATCTGCGGAGGAGGGGGCTGTGGTGTAAAATATAATATGTATCTGTGGGGGAGGGGCTGTGATGTAATATATAATATGTATCTGCGGGGGAGGGGACTGGTGTAATATATAATATGTATCTGCGGGGGAGGGGGCTGTGGTGTAATATATAATATGTATCTGCCGGGAGGGGGCTGTGGTGTAATATATAATATGTATCTGTGGGGAGGGGGCTGTGGTGTAATATATAATATGTATCTGCGGGGGACGGGACTGTGGTGTAATATATAATATGTATCTGCAGGGAAGGGGGCTGTGGTGTAATATATAATATGTATCTGCGGGGGAGGGGGCTGTGGTGTAATATATAATATGTATCTGCGGGGGGAGGGGGCTGTGGTGTAATATATAACATGTATCTGCGGGGAGGGGGCTGTGGTGTAATATATAATATGTGTCTGTGGGGGAGGGGGCTGTGGTGTAATATATAATATGTATCTGCAGTGAGGGGGCTGTGGTGTAATATATAATATGTGTCTGCGGGGGAGGGGGCTGTGGTGTAATATATAATATGTATCTGCCGGGAGGGGGCTGTGGTGTAATATATAATATGTATCTGTGGGCGAGGGGGCTGTGGTGTAATATATAATATGTATCTGCGGGGGAGGGGACTGTGGTATAATATATAATATGTATCTGCAGGGAAGGGGGCTGTGGTGTAATATATAATATGTAACTGCGGGGGAGGGGACTGTGGTGTAATATATAATATGTATCTGTGGGGGAGGGGACTGTGGTGTAATATATAATATGTATCTGCGGGGGAGGGGTCTGTGGTGTAATATATAATATGTATCTGCGGGGGAGGGGGCTGTGGTGTAATATATAATATGTATCTGCGGGGGAGGGGGCTGTGGTGTAATATATAATATGTATCTGCGGGGGAGGGGGCTGTGGTGTAATATATAATATGTATCTGCGGGGGAGGGGTCTGTGGTGTAATATATAATATGTATCTGCGAGGGAGGGGGCTGTGGTGTAATATATAATATGTATCTGCGGGGGAGGGGGCTGTGGTGTAATATATAATATGTATCTGCGGGGGAGGGGGCTGTAGTGTAATATATAATATGTATCTGCGGGGGAGGGGGCTGTGGTGTAATATATAATATGTATCTGGGGGAGGGAGCTTTGGTGTAATATATAATATGTATCTGCGGGGGAGGGGGCTGTTTTTGTAATATATAATATGTATCTGTCGGGGAGGGGGCTGTGGTGTAATATTTAATATGTATCTGCGGGGGAGGGGGCTATGGTGTAATATATAATATGTATCTGCTGGGGAGGGGACTGTGCTGTAATATATAATATGTATCTGCGGGGGAGGGGATTGTGGTGTAATATATAATATGTATCTGCGGGGGAGGGGGCTGTGGTGTAATATATAATATGCATCTGTGGGGGAGGGGGCTGTGATGTAATATATAATATGTATCTGCGGGGGAGGGGGCTGAGGTGTAATATATAATATGTATCGGCGGGGGAGGTGGCTGTGGTGTAATATATAATATGTATCTGCGGGGGAGGGTATTGTGGTGTAATATATAATATGTATCTGCGGGGGAGGGGGTTGTGGTGTAATATATAATATGTATCTGCGGGGGAGGGGGCTGTGGTGTAATATATAATATGTATCTGCGGGGGAGGGGGCTGTGGTGTAATATATAATATGTATCTGCGGGGGAGGGGACTGTGGTGTAATATATAATATGTATCGGCGGGGGAGGGGGCTGTGGTGTAATATATAATATGTATCTGCGGGGGAGGGCGCTGTGGTGTAATATATAATATGTATCTGCGGGGGAGGGGACTGTGGTGTAATATATAATATGTATCTGCGGGGGAGGGGACTGTGGTGTAAAATATAATAGGTATCTGCGGGGAGGGGGCTGTGGTGTAATATATAATAAGTGTCTGCGGGGGGAGGGGGCTGTGGTGTAATATATAATATGTATCTGCGGGGGGAGGGGGCTGTGGTGTAATATATAATATGTATCTGTGGGGGAGGGGGCTGTGGTGTAATATATAATATGTATCTGCGGGGGAGGGGACTGTGGTGTAATATATAATAGGTATCTGCGGGGAGGGGGCTGTGGTGTAATATATAATATGTATCTGTGGGGGGAGGGGGCTGCGGTGTAATATATAATATGTATCTGTGGGGGAGGGGGCTGTGGTGTAATATATAATATGTATCTGCGGGGGAGGGGGCTGTGGTGTAATATATAATATGTATCTGCGGGGGAGGGGGCTGTGGTGTAATATATAATATGGATCTGTGGGGAGGGGGCTCTGGTGTAATATATAATATGTATCTCTGGGGGAGGGGGCTGTGGTGTAATATACAATATGTATCTGTGGGGGAGGGGCTGTGATGTAATATATAATATGTATCTGCGGGGGAGGGGGCTGTGGTGTAATATATAATATGTATCTGCGGGTGAGGGGGATGTGGTGTAATATATAATATGTATCTGTGGGGGAGGGGGCTGTGGTGTAATATATGATATGTATCTGCGGTGGAGGGGGCTGTGGTGTAATATATAATATGTATCTGCGGAGGAGGGGGCTGTGGTGTAAAATATAATATGTATCTGTGGGGGAGGGGCTGTGATGTAATATATAATATGTATCTGCGGGGGAGGGGACTGGTGTAATATATAATATGTATCTGCGGGGGAGGGGGCTGTGGTGTAATATATAATATGTATCTGCCGGGAGGGGGCTGTGGTGTAATATATAATATGTATCTGTGGGGAGGGGGCTGTGGTGTAATATATAATATGTATCTGCGGGGGACGGGACTGTGGTGTAATATATAATATGTATCTGCAGGGAAGGGGGCTGTGGTGTAATATATAATATGTATCTGCGGGGGAGGGGGCTGTGGTGTAATATATAATATGTGTCTGTGGGGGAGGGGGCTGTGGTGTAATATATAATATGTATCTGCAGTGAGGGGGCTGTGGTGTAATATATAATATGTGTCTGCGGGGGAGGGGGCTGTGGTGTAATATATAATATGTATCTGCCGGGAGGGGGCTGTGGTGTAATATATAATATGTATCTGTGGGCGAGGGGGCTGTGGTGTAATATATAATATGTATCTGCGGGGGAGGGGACTGTGGTGTAATATATAATATGTATCTGCAGGGAAGGGGGCTGTGGTGTAATATATAATATGTAACTGCGGGGGAGGGGACTGTGGTGTAATATATAATATGTATCTGTGGGGGAGGGGACTGTGGTGTAATATATAATATGTATCTGCGGGGGAGGGGTCTGTGGTGTAATATATAATATGTATCTGCGGGGGAGGGGGCTGTGGTGTAATATATAATATGTATCTGCGGGGGAGGGGGCTGTGGTGTAATATATAATATGTATCTGCGGGGGAGGGGGCTGTGGTGTAATATATAATATGTATCTGCGGGGGAGGGGTCTGTGGTGTAATATATAATATGTATCTGCGAGGGAGGGGGCTGTGGTGTAATATATAATATGTATCTGCGGGGGAGGGGGCTGTGGTGTAATATATAATATGTATCTGCGGGGGAGGGGGCTGTAGTGTAATATATAATATGTATCTGCGGGGGAGGGGGCTGTGGTGTAATATATAATATGTATCTGGGGGAGGGAGCTTTGGTGTAATATATAATATGTATCTGCGGGGGAGGGGGCTGTTTTTGTAATATATAATATGTATCTCGGGGAGGGGGCTGTGGTGTAATATTTAATATGTATCTGCGGGGGAGGGGGCTATGGTGTAATATATAATATGTATCTGCTGGGGAGGGGACTGTGCTGTAATATATAATATGTATCTGCGGGGGAGGGGATTGTGGTGTAATATATAATATGTATCTGCGGGGGAGGGGGCTGTGGTGTAATATATAATATGCATCTGTGGGGGAGGGGGCTGTGATGTAATATATAATATGTATCTGCGGGGGAGGGGGCTGAGGTGTAATATATAATATGTATCGGCGGGGGAGGTGGCTGTGGTGTAATATATAATATGTATCTGCGGGGGAGGGTATTGTGGTGTAATATATAATATGTATCTGCGGGGGAGGGGGTTGTGGTGTAATATATAATATGTATCTGCGGGGGAGGGGGCTGTGGTGTAATATATAATATGTATCTGCGGGGGAGGGGGCTGTGGTGTAATATATAATATGTATCTGCGGGGGAGGGGACTGTGGTGTAATATATAATATGTATCGGCGGGGGAGGGGGCTGTGGTGTAATATATAATATGTATCTGCGGGGGAGGGCGCTGTGGTGTAATATATAATATGTATCTGCGGGGGAGGGTACTGTGGTGTAATATATAATATGTATCTGCGGGGGAGGGGACTGTGGTGTAAAATATAATAGGTATCTGCGGGGAGGGGGCTGTGGTGTAATATATAATAAGTGTCTGCGGGGGGAGTAGGCTGTGGTGTAATATATAATATGTATCTGCGGGGCCAGGGGGCTGTGGTGTAATATATAATATGTATCTGTGGGGGAGGGGGCTGTGGTGTAATATATAATATGTATCTGCGGGGGAGGGGACTGTGGTGTAATATATAATAGGTATCTGCGGGGAGGGGGCTGTGGTGTAATATATAATATGTATCTGCGGGGGGAGGGGGCTGCGGTGTAATATATAATATGTATCTGTGGGGGAGGGGGCTGTGGTGTAATATATAATATGTATCTGCGGGGGAGGGGGCTGTGGTGTAATATATAATATGTATCTGCGGGGGAGGGGGCTGTGGTGTAATATATAATATGTATCTGTGGGGAGGGGGCTCTGGTGTAATATATAATATGTATCTCTGGGGGAGGGGGCTGTGGTGTAATATACAATATGCATCTGTGGGGGAGGGGCTGTGATGTAATATATAATATGTATCTGCGGGGGAGGGGGCTGTGGTGTAATATATAATATGTATCTGCGGGGGAGGGGGCTGTGGTGTAATATATAATATGTATCTGTGGGGGAGGGGGCTGTGGTGTAATATATGATATGTATCTGCGGTGGAGGGGGCTGTGGTGTAATATATAATATGTATCTGCGGAGGAGGGGGCTGTGGTGTAAAATATAATATGTATCTGTGGGGGAGGGGCTGTGATGTAATATATAATATGTATCTGCGGGGGAGGGGACTGTGGTGTAATATATAATATGTATCTGCGGGGGAGGGGGCTGTGGTGTAATACATAATATGTATCTGCGGGGGAGGGGGCTGTGGTGTAATATATAATATGTATCTGCGTGGGAGGGGGCTGTGGTGTAATATATAATATGTATCTGCGGGGGAGAGGATTGTGGTGTAATATATAATATGCATCTGCGGGGGAGGGGGCTGTGGTGTAATATATAATATGTATGTGCGGGGGAGGGGGCTGTGGTGTAATATATAATATGTGTCTGTGGGGGAGGGGGCTGTGGTGTAATATATGATATGTATCTGCGGTGGAGGGGGCTGTGGTGTAATATATAATATGTATCTGCGGAGGAGGGGGCTGTGGTGTAATATATAATATGTATCTGTGGGGGAGGGGCTGTGATGTAATATATAATATGTATCTGCGGGGGAGGGGACTGTGGTGTAATATATAATATGTATCTGCGGGGGAGGGGGCTGTGGTGTAATACATAATATGTATCTGCGGGGGAGGGGGCTGTGGTGTAATATATAATATGTATCTGCGTGGGAGGGGGCTGTGGTGTAATATATAATATGTATCTGCGGAGGAGAGGATTGTGGTGTAATATATAATATGTATCTGCGGGGGAGGGGGCTGTGGTGTAATATATAATATGTATCTGCGGGGGAGGGGGCTGTGGTGTAATATATAATATGTATCTGCGGGGGAGGGGACTGTGGTGTAATATAATATGTATCTGCGGGGGAGGGGACTGTGGTGTAATATAATATGTATCTGCGGGGGAGGGGACTGTGGTGTAATATATAATATGTATCTGCGTGGGAGGGGGCTGTGGTGTAATATATAATATGTATCTGCGGGGGAGAGGATTGTGGTGTAATATATAATATGTATCTGCGGGGGAGGGGGCTGTGGTGTAATATATAATATGTATCTGCGGGGGAGGGGGCTCTGGTGTAATATATAATATGTATCTGCGGGGGAGGGGACTGTGGTGTAATATATAATATGTATCTGTGGGGGAGGGGACTGTGGTGTAATATATAATACGTATCTGTGGGGGAGGGGGCTGTGGTGTAATATATAATATGTATCTGTCGGGGAGGGGGCTGTGGTGTAATATTTAATATGTATCTGCGGGGGAGGGGGCTATGGTGTAATATATAATATGTATCTGCTGGGGAGGGGACTGCTGTAATATATAATATGTATCTGCGGGGGAGGGGATTGTGGTGTAATATATAATATGTATCTGCGGGGGAGGGGGCTGTGGTGTAATATATAATATGTATCTGTGGGGGAGGGGGCTGTGATGTAATATATAATATGTATCTGCGGGTGAGGGGGCTGAGGTGTAATATATAATATGTATCGGCGGGGGAGGGGGCTGTGGTGTAATATATAATATGTATCTGCGGAGGAGGGTATTGTGGTGTAATATATAATATGTATCTGCGGGGGAGGGGGCTGTGGTGTAATATATAATATGTATCTGCGGGGGAGGGGGCTGTGGTGTAATATATAATATGTATCTGTGGGGGAGGGGGCTGTGATGTAATATATAATATGTATCTGCGGGGGAGGGGGCTGAGGTGTAATATATAATATGTATCGGCGGGGGAGCGGGCTGTGGTGTAATATATAATATGTATCTGCGGAGGAGGGTATTGTGGTGTAAGATATAATATGTATCTGCGGGGGAGGGGGCTGTGGTGTAATATATAATATGTATCTGCGGGGGAGGGGGCTGTGGTGTAATATATAATATGTATCTGCGGGGGAGGGGGCTGTGGTGTAATATATAATATGTATCTGCGGGGGAGGGGACTGTGGTGTAATATATAATATGTATCGGCGGGGGAGGGGGCTGTGGTGTAATATATAATATGTATCTGCGGGGGAGGGGACTGTGGTGTAATATATAATATGTATCTGCGGGGGAGGGGACTGTGGTGTAATATATAATAGGTATCTGCGGGGAGGGGGCTGTGGTGTAATATATAATAAGTGTCTGCGGGGGGAGGGGGCTGTGGTGTAATATATAATATGTATCTGCGGGGGGAGGGGGCTGTGGTGTAATATATAATATGTATCTGTGGGGGAGGGGGCTGTGGTGTAATATATAATATGTATCTGCGGGGGAGGGGACTGTGGTGTAATATATAATAGGTATCTGCGGGGAGGGGGCTGTGGTGTAATATATAATATGTATCTGCGGGGGGAGGGGGCTGCGGTGTAATATATAATATGTATCTGTGGGGGAGGGGGCTGTGGTGTAATATATAATATGTATCTGCGGGGGAGGGGGCTGTGGTGTAATATATAATATGTATCTGCGGGGGAGGGGGCTTTGGTGTAATATATAATATGTATCTGTGGGGAGGGGGCTCTGGTGTAATATATAATATGTATCTCTGGGGGAGGGGGCTGTGGTGTAATATATAATATGTATCTGTGGGGGAGGGGCTGTGATGTAATATATAATATGTATCTGCGGGGGAGGGGGCTGTGGTGTAATATATAATATGTATCTGCGGAGGAGGGGGCTGTGGTGTAATATATAATATGTATCTGCGGGGGGAGGGGGCTGTGGTGTAATATATAATATGTATCTGCGGCGGAGGGGACTGTGGTGTAATATATTATATGTATCTGCGGGGGGAGGGGGCTGTGGTGTAATATATAATATGTATCCGTGGGGGAGGGGTCTGTGGTGTAATATATAATATGTATCTGCGGGGGAGGGGGCTGTAGTGTAATATATAATATGTATCTGCGGGGGAGGGGACTGCGGTGTAATATATAAAATGTAACTGTGGGGGAGGGGCTGTGTTGTAATATATAATATGTATCTGCTGGGGAGGGGGCTGTGGTGTAATATATAATATGTATCTGCGGGGGAGGGGGCTGTGGTGTAATATATAATATGTATCTGCGGGGAGGGGGCTGTGGTGTAATATATAATATGTATCTGTGGGGGAGGGGACTGTGGTGTATTATATAATATGTATCTGCGGGGGAGGGGACTGTGGTGTAATATATAATATGTATCTGCGGGGGAGGGGGCTGTGGTGTAATATATAATATGTATCTGCCGGGAGGGGGCTGTGGTGTAATATATAATATGTATCTGTGGGGGAGGGGGCTGTGGTGTAATATATAATATGTATCTGCGGGGGACGGGACTGTGGTGTAATATATAATATGTATCTGCAGGGAATGGGGCTGTGGTGTAATATATAATATGTATCTGCGGGGGATGGGGCTGTGGTGTAATATATAATATGTATCTGCGGGGGAGGGGGCTGTAGTGTAATATATAATATGTATCTGCGGGGGAGGGGGCTGTGGTGTAATATATAATATGTATCTGGGGGAGGGAGCTTTGGTGTAATATATAATATGTATCTGCGGGGGAGGGGGCTGTGGTGTAATATATAATATGTATCTGCGGGGGAGGGGACTGCGGTGTAATCTATAATATGTATCTGTGGGGGAGGGGGCTGTGGTGTAATATATAATATGTATCTGCGGGGGAGGGGGCTGTGGTAATATATAATATGTATCTGTGGGGAGGGGGCTCTGGTGTAATATATAATATGTATCTGTGGGGGAGGGGGCTGTGGTGTAATATATAATATGTATCTGTGGGGGAGGGGCTGTGATGTAATATATAATATGTATCTGCGGGGGAGTGGGCTGTGGTGTAATATATAATATGTATCTGCGGGGGAGGGGGCTGTGGTGTAATATATAATATGTATCTGCGGGGGGAGGGGGCTGTGGTGTAATATATAATATGTATCTGCGGCGGAGGGGACTGTGGTGTAATATATTATATGTATCTGCGGGGGGAGGGGGCTGTGGTGTAATATATAATATGTATCTGTGGGGGAGGGGGCTGTGGTGTAATATATAATATGTATCTGCGGGGGAGGGGGCTGTAGTGTAATATATGATATGTATCTGTGGGGGAGGGGGCTGTGGTGTAATATATGATATGTATCTGCGGTGGAGGGGGCTGTGGTGTAATATATGATATGTATCTGCGGTGGAGGGGGCTGTGGTGTAATATATAATATGTATCTGTGGGGGAGGGGGCTGTGGTGTAATATATAATATGTATCTGCGGGGGGAGGGGGCTGTGGTGTAATATATAATATGTATCTGCGGCGGAGGGGACTGTGGTGTAATATATTATATGTATCTGCGGGGGGAGGGGGCTGTGGTGTAATATATAATATGTATCTGTGGGGGAGGGGGCTGTGGTGTAATATATAATATGTATCTGCGGCGGAGGGGACTGTGGTGTAATATATTATATGTATCTGCGGGGGGAGGGGGCTGTGGTGTAATATATAATATGTATCCGTGGGGGAGGGGGCTGTGGTGTAATATATAATATGTATCTGCGGGGGAGGGGACTGTGGTGTAATATATAATATGTATCTGCGGGGGAGGGGACTGTGGTGTAATATATAATATGTATCGGCGGGGGAGGGGGCTGTGGTGTAATATATAATATGTATCTGCGGGGGAGGGGACTGTGGTGTAATATATAATATGTATCTGCGGGGGAGGGGACTGTGGTGTAATATATAATAGGTATCTGCGGGGAGGGGGCTGTGGTGTAATATATAATAAGTGTCTGCGGGGGGAGGGGGCTGTGGTGTAATATATAATATGTATCTGCGGGGGAGGGGGCTGTGGTGTAATATATAATATGTATCTGCGGGGGAGGGGGCTGTGGTGTAATATATAATATGTATCTGTGGGGGAGGGGGCTGTGGTGTAATATATAATATGTATCTGCGGGGGAGGGGACTGTGGTGTAATATATAATAGGTATCTGCGGGGGGAGGGGGCTGCGGTGTAATATATAATATGTATCTGCGGGGGGAGGGGGCTGTGGTGTAATATATAATATGTATCTGTGGGGGAGGGGGCTGTGGTGTAATATATAATATGTATCTCTGGGGGAGGGGGCTGTGGTGTAATATATAATATGTATCTGTGGGGGAGGGGCTGTGATGTAATATATAATATGTATCTGCGGGGGAGGGGGCTGTGGTGTAATATATAATATGTATCTGCGGAGGAGGGGGCTGTGGTGTAATATATAATATGTATCTGCGGGGGGAGGGGGCTGTGGTGTAATATATAATATGTATCTGCGGCGGAGGGGACTGTGGTGTAATATATTATATGTATCTGCGGGGGGAGGGGGCTGTGGTGTAATATATAATATGTATCCGTGGGGGAGGGGGCTGTGGTGTAATATATAATATGTATCTGCGGGGGAGGGGGCTGTAGTGTAATATATAATATGTATCTGCGGGGGAGGGGACTGCGGTGTAATATATAAAATGTATCTGTGGGGGAGGGGCTGTGTTGTAATATATAATATGTATCTGCTGGGGAGGGGGCTGTGGTGTAATATATAATATGTATCTGCGGGGGAGGGGGCTGTGGTGTAATATATAATATGTATCTGCGGGGAGGGGGCTGTGGTGTAATATATAATATGTATCTGTGCGGGAGGGGACTGTGGTGTAATATATAATATGTATCTGCGGGGGAGGGGACTGTGGTGTAATATATAATATGTATCTGCGGGGGAGGGGGCTGTGGTGTAATATATAATATGTATCTGCCGGGAGGGGGCTGTGGTGTAATATATAATATGTATCTGTGGGGGAGGGGGCTGTGGTGTAATATATAATATGTATCTGCGGGGGACGGGACTGTGGTGTAATATATAATATGTATCTGCAGGGAAGGGGGCTGTGGTGTAATATATAATATGTATCTGCGGGGGAGGGGGCTGTGGTGTAATATATAATATGTATCTGCGGGGGAGGGGGCTGTAGTGTAATATATAATATGTATCTGCGGGGGAGGGGGCTGTGGTGTAATATATAATATGTATCTGGGGGAGGGAGCTTTGGTGTAATATATAATATGTATCTGCGGGGGAGGGGGCTGTGGTGTAATATATAATATGTATCTGCGGGGGAGGGGACTGCGGTGTAATCTATAATATGTATCTGTGGGGGAGGGGGCTGTGGTGTAATATATAATATGTATCTGCGGGGGAGGGGGCTGTGGTAATATATAATATGTATCTGTGGGGAGGGGGCTCTGGTGTAATATATAATATGTATCTGTGGAGGAGGGGGCTGTGGTGTAATATATAATATGTATCTGTGGGGGAGGGGCTGTGATGTAATATATAATATGTATCTGCGGGGGAGTGGGCTGTGGTGTAATATATAATATGTATCTGCGGGGGAGGGGGCTGTGGTGTAATATATAATATGTATCTGCGGGGGGAGGGGGCTGTGGTGTAATATATAATATGTATCTGCGGCGGAGGGGACTGTGGTGTAATATATTATATGTATCTGCGGGGGGAGGGGGCTGTGGTGTAATATATAATATGTATCTGTGGGGGTGGGGGCTGTGGTGTAATATATAATATGTATCTGCGGGGGAGGGGGCTGTAGTGTAATATATGATATGTATCTGTGGGGGAGGGGGCTGTGGTGTAATATATGATATGTATCTGCGGTGGAGGGGGCTGTGGTGTAATATATAATATGTATCTGTGGTCGAGGGGGCTGTGGTGTAATATATAATATGTATCTGCGGGGGAGGGGGCTGTGGTGTAATATATAATATGTATCTGCGGCGGAGGGGACTGTGGTGTAATATATTATATGTATCTGCGGGGGGAGGGGGCTGTGGTGTAATATATAATATGTATCTGTGGGGGAGGGGGCTGTGGTGTAATATATAATATGTATCTGCGGGGGAGGGGGCTGTAGTGTAATATATAATATGTATCTGCGGGGGAGGGGACTGCGGTGTAATATATAATATGTATCTGCAGGGGGAGGGGCTGTGTTGTAATATATAATATGTATCTGCAGGGGAGGGGGCTGTGGTGTAATATATAATATGTATCTGCGGGGGAGGGGGCTGTGGTGTAATATATAATATGTATCTGCGGGGAGGGGGCTGTGGTGTAATATATAATATGTATCTGTGGGGGAGGGGACTGTGGTGTAATATATAATATGTATCTGCGGGGGAGGGGACTGTGGTGTAATATATAATATGTATCTGCGGGGGAGGGGGCTGTGGTGTAATATATAATATGTATCTGCCGGGAGGGGGCTGTGGTGTAATATATAATATGTATCTGTGGGGGAGGGGGCTGTGGTGTTATATATAATATGTATCTGCGGGGGACGGGACTGTGGTGTAATATATAATATGTATCTGCAGGGAAGGGGGCTGTGGTGTAATATATAATATGTATCTGCGGGGGAGGGGGCTGTGTTGTAACATATAATATGTATCTGCGGGGAGGGGGCTGTGGTGTAATATATAATATGTATCTGTGGGGGAGGGGGCTGTGGTGTAATATATAATATGTATCTGCAGTGAGGGGGCTGTGGTGTAATATATAATATGTATCTGCGGGGGAGGGTGCTGTGGTGTAATATATAATATGTATCTGCCGGGAGGGGGCTGTGGTGTAATATATAATATGTATCTGTGGGGGAGGGGGCTGTGGTGTAATATATAATATGTATCTGCAGGGAAGGGGGCTGTGGTGTAATATATAATATGTATCTGCGGGGATGGGACTGTGGTGTAATATATAATATGTATCTGCGGGAGAGGGGGCTGTGGTGTAATATATAATATGTATCTGCGGGGGAGGGGGCTGTGGTGTAATATATAATATGTATCTGTGGGGGAGGGGGCTGTGGTGTAATATATAATATGTATCTGTGGGGGAGGGGGCTGTGGTGTAATATATAATATGTATCTGTGGGGGAGGGGGCTGTGGTGTAATATATAATATGTATCTGTGGGGGAGGGGGCTGTGGTGTAATATATAATATGTATCTGCGAGGGAGGGGGCTGTGGTGTAATATATAATATGTATCTGCGGGGGAGGGGGCTGTGGTGTAATATATAATATGTATCTGCGGGGGAGGGGGCTGTAGTGTAATATATAATATGTATCTGCGGGGGAGGGGGCTGTGGTGTAATATATAATATGTATCTGGGGGAGGGAGCTGTGGTGTAATATATAATATGTATCTGCGGGGGAGGGGGCTGTGGTGTAATATATAATATGTATCTGTGGGGGAGGGGACTGTAGTGTAATATATAATATGTATTTGTGGGGGAGGGGACTGCGGTGTAATATATAATATGTATCTGCAGGGGAGGGGGCTGCGGTGTAATATATAATATGTATCTGCGGGGGAGGGGGCTGCGGTGTAATATATAATATGTATCTGTGGGGGAGGGGGCTGTGGTGTAATATATAATATGTATCTGCGGGGGAGGGGACTGTGGTGTAATATATAATATGTATCTACGGGGGAGGGGTCTGTGGTGTAATATATAATATGTATCTGCGGGGGAGGGGTCTGTGGTGTAATATATAATATGTATCTGCAGGGGAGGGGGCTGTGGTGTAATATATAATATGTATCTGTGGGGGTGGGGGCTGTGGTGTAATATATAATATGTATCTGCGAGGGAGGGGGCTGTGGTGTAATATATAATATTTATCTGCGGGGGAGGGGGCTGTGGTGTAATATATAATATGTATCTGCGGGGGAGGGGGCTGTAGTGTAATATATAATATGTATCTGTGGGGGAGGGGAGTGTGGTGTAATATATAATATGTATCTGCAGGGGAGGGGGCTGCGGTGTAATATATAATATGTATCTTTGGGGGAGGGGGCTGAGGTGTAATATATAATATGTATCGGCGGGTGAGGGGGCTGTGGTGTAATATATAATATGTATCTGCGGTGGAGGGGATTGTGGTGTAATATATAATATGTATCTGCGGGGGAGGGGACTGTGGTGTAATATATAATATGTATCTGCGGGGGAGGGGGCTGTGGTGTAATATATAATATGTATCTGCGGGGGAGGGGACTGTGGTGTAATATATAATATGTATCTGCGGGGGAGGGTACTTTGGTGTAATATATAATATGTATCTGCGGGGGAGGGGACTGTGGTGTAATATATAATAGGTATCTGCGGGGAGGGGGCTGTGGTGTAATATATAATAAGTATCTGCGGGGGGAGGGGGCTGTGGTGTAATATATAATATGTATCTGCGGGGGGAGGGGGCTGTGGTGTAATATATAATAGGTATCTGCGGGGAGGGGGCTGTGGTGTAATATATAATATGTATCTGCGGGGGGAGGGGGCTGTGGTGTAATATATAATATGTAACTGTGGGGGAGGGGGCTGTGGTGTAATATATAATATGTATCTGCGGGGGAGGGGGCTGTGGTGTAATATATAATATGTATCTGTGGGGGAGGGGGCTCTGGTGTAATATATAATATGTATCTGCGGGGGAGGGGGATGTGGTGTAATATATAATATGTATCTGTGGGGGAGGGGCTGTGATGTAATATATAATATGTATCTGCGGGGGAGGGGTCTGTGGTGTAATATATAATATGTATCTGCGGGGGAGGGGGCTGTGGTGTAATATATAATATGTATCTGTGGGGGAGGGGGCTGTGGTGTAATATATGATATGTATCTGCGGGGAAGGAGGCTGTGGTGTAATATATAATATGTATCTGCGGGGGAGGGGGCTGTAGTGTAATATATAATATGTATCTGCGGGGGGAGGGGGCTGTGGTGTAATATATAATATGTATCTGCGGCGGAGGGGACTGTGGTGTAATATATAATATGTATCTGCGGGGGAGGGGGCTGTGGTGTAATATATAATATGTATCTGTGGGGGAGGGGGCTGTGGTTTAATATATAATATGTATCTGCGGGGGAGGGGACTGTAGTGTAATATATAATATGTATCTGCGGGGGAGGGGACTGCGGTGTAATATATAATATGTATCTGCGGGGGAGGGGGCTGTGGTGTAATATATAATATGTATCTGCGGGGAGGGGGCTGTGGTGTAATATATAATATGTATCTGTGGGGGAGGGGACTGTGGTGTAATATATAATATGTATCTGCGTGGGAGGGGACTGCGGTGTAATATATAATATGTATCTGCTGGGGAGGGGGCTGTGGTGTAATATATAATATGTATCTGCCGGGAGGGGGCTGTGGTGTAATATATAATATGTATCTGTGGGGGAGGAGGCTGTGGTGTAATATATAATATGTATCTGCGGGGGACGGGACTGTGGTGTAATATATAATATGTATCTGCGGGGAGGGGGCTGTGGTGTAATATATAATATGTATCTGTGGGGGAGGGGGCTGTGGTGTAATATATAATATGTATCTGCAGTGAGGGGGCTGTGGTGTAATATATAATATGTATCTGCGGGGGAGGGGGCTGTGGTGTAATATATAATATGTATCTGCCGGGAGGGGGCTGTGGTGTAATATATAATATGTATCTGCGAGGGAGGGGGCTGTGGTGTAATATATAATATGTATCTGCGGGGGAGGGGGCTGTGGTGTAATATATAATATGTATCTGCGGGGGAGGGGGCTGTAGTGTAATATATAATATGTATCTGCGGGGGAGGGGGCTGTGGTGTAATATTTAATATGTATCTGTGGGGGAAGGGGCTGTGATGTAATATATAATATGTATCTGCGGGGGAGGGGGCTGTGGTGTAATATATAATATGTATCGGCGGGGGAGGGGGCTGTGGTGTAATATATAATATGTATCTGCGGGGGAGGGGATTGTGGTGTAATATATAATATGTATCTGCGGGGGAGGGGGCTATGGTGTAATATATAATATGTATCTGCGGGGGAGGGGGCTGTGGTGTAATATATAATATGTATCTGCGGGGGAGGGGACTGTTGTGTAATATATAATATGTATCGGCGGGGGAGGGGACTGTGGTGTAATATATAATATGTATCGGCGGGGGAGGGGGCTGTGGTGTAATATATAATATGTATCTGTGGGGGAGGGGGCTGTGGTGTAATATATAATATGTATCTGCGGGGGAGGGGATTGTGGTGTAATATATAATATGCATCTGCGGGGGAGGGGGCTGTGGTGTAATATATAATATGTATCTGCGGGGGAGGGGGCTGTGGTGTAATATATAATATGTATCTGCGAGGGAGGGGGCTGTGGTGTAATATATAATATGTATCTGCGGGGGACGGGACTGTGGTGTAATATATAATATGTATCTGCGGGGGAAGGGGGCTGTGGTGTAATATATAATATGTATCTGCGGGGAGGGGGCTGTGGTGTAATATATAATATGTATCTGTGGGGGAGGGGGCTGTGGTGTAATATATAATATGTATCTGCAGTGAGGGGGCTGTGGTGTAATATATAATATGTATCTGCGGGGGAGGGGGCTGTGGTGTAATATATAATATGTATCTGCCGGGAGGGGGCTGTGGTGTAATATATAATATGTATCTGCTGGGAAGGGGGCTGTGGTGTAATATATAATATGTATCTGCGGGGGAGGGGACTGTGGTGTAATATATAATATGTATCTGCGGGGGAGGGGACTGTCGTGTAATATATAATATGTATCTGCGGGGGAGGGGGCTGTGGTGTAATATATAATATGTATCTGCGGGGGAGGGGGCTGTGGTGTAATATATAATATGTATCTGCAGGGGAGGGGACTGTGGTGTAATATATAATATGTATCTGTGGGGGAGGGGGCTGTGGTGTAATATATAATATGTATCTGCGGGGGAGGGGGCTGTGGTGTAATATATAATATGTATCTGCGAGGGAGGGGGCTGTGGTGTAATATATAATATGTATCTGCGGGGGAGGGGGCTGTGGTGTAATATATAATATGTATCTGTGGGGGAGGGGGCTGTGGTGTAATATATAATATGTATCTGCGGGGGAGGGGGCTGTGGTGTAATATATAATATGTATCTGTGGGGGAGGGGGCTGTGGTGTAATATATAATATGTATCTGTGGGGGAGGGTGCTGTGGTGTAATATATAATATGTATCTGTGGGGGAGGAGACTGTGGTGTAATATATAATATGTATATGCGGGGGAGGGGGCTGTGGTGTAATATATAAAATGTATCTGCTGGGGAGGGGGCTGCGGTGTAATATATAGTATGTATCTGCTGGGGAGGGGGCTATGATGTCATATATAATATGTATCTGCGGGGGAGGGGGCTGTGGTGTAATATATAATATGTATCTGCGGGGGAGGGGGCTGTGGTGTAATATATAATATGTATCTGCCGGTGAGGGGGCTGTGATGTCATATATAATATATATCTGCGGGGGATGGGGCTGTGGTGTAATATATAATATGTATCTGCGAGGGAGGAGGCTGTGGTGTAATATATAATATGTATCTGCGGGGGAGGGGGCTGTGGTGTAATATATAATATGTATCTGCGGGGGAGGGGGCTGTGGTGTAATATATAATATGTATCTGCGGGGGAGGGGACTGTGGTGTAATATATAATATGTATCTGCGTGGGAGGGGCTGTGGTGTAATATATAACATGTATCTGCGGGGGAGGGGCTGTGGTGTAATATATAACATGTATCTGCGGGGGAGGGGTCTGTGATGTCATATATAATATGTATCTGCGGGGGAGGGGGCTGTGATGTCATATATAATCTGTATCTGCGGGGAGGGGACTGTGGTGTAATATATAATATGTATCTGCGGGGGAGGGGACTGTGGTGTAATATATAATATGTATCTGTGGGGGAGGGGAATGTGGTGTAATATATAATATGTATCTGCGGGGGAGGGGACTGTGGTGTAATATATAATAAGTATCTGCGGGGGAGGGGGCTGTGGTGTAATATATAATATGTATCTGTGGGGGAGGGGGCTGTGGTGTAATATATAATATGTATCTGCGGGGGAGGGGGCTGTGGTGTAATATATAATATGTGTCTGTGGGGGAGGGGACTGTGGTGTAATATATAATATGTGTCTGCGGGGGAGGGGACTGTGGTGTAATATATAATATGTATCTGTGGGGGAGGGGACTGTGGTGTAATATATAATATGTATCTGCGGGGGAGGGGAATGTGGTGTAATATATAATATGTATCTTCGGGGGAGGGGAATGTGGTGTAATATATAATATGTATCTTCAGGGGAGGGGGCTGTGGTGTAATATATAATATGTATCTGCGGGGGAGGGGACTGTGGTGTAATATATAATATGTATCTGCCGCGGAGGGGACTGTGGTGTAATATATAATATGTATCTTCGGGGGAGGGGGCTGTGGTGTAATATATAATATGTATCTGCGGGGGAGGGGACTGTGGTGTAATATATAATATGTATCTGTGGGGGAGGAGGCTGTGGTGTAATATATAATATGTATCGTCGGGGGAGGGGACTGTGGAGTAATATATAATATGTATCTGCGGGGGAGGGGGCTGTGGTGTAATATATAATATGTATCGGCGGGGGAAGGGGCTGTGGTGTAATATATAATATGTATCTGCGGGGGAGGGGACTGTGGTGTAATATATAATATGTATCTGCGGGGGAGGGGGCTGTG
This sequence comes from Phyllobates terribilis, assembly GCF_046119375.1. NCBI lineage: Eukaryota > Metazoa > Chordata > Amphibia > Anura > Dendrobatidae > Phyllobates > Phyllobates terribilis. The sequence goes on along the minus strand of NW_027364488.1, from coordinate 179,853 downwards.
GTGTAATATATAATATGTATCTGCGGGGGAGGGGACTGTGGAGTAATATATAATATGTATCTGCGGGGGAGGGGGCTGTGGTGTAATATATAATATGTATCTGCCGCGGAGGGGACTGTGGTGTAATATATAATAGGTATCTGTGGGGGAGGGGGCTGTGGTGTAATATATAATATGTATCTGCGGGGGAGGGGACTGTGGTGTAATATATAATATGTATCTGTGGGGGAGGAGGCTGTGGTGTAATATATAATATGTATCGTCGGGGGAGGGGACTGTGGAGTAATATATAATATGTATCTGCGGGGGAGGGGGCTGTGGTGTAATATATAATATGTATCGGCGGGGAAGGGGCTGTGGTGTAATATATAATATGTATCTGCGGGGGAGGGGACTGTGGTGTAATATATAATATGTATCTGCGGGGGAGGGGGCTGTGGTGTAATATATAATATGTATCTGCGGGGGAGGGGACTGTGGAGTAATATATAATATGTATCTGTGGGGGAGCGGGCTGTGATGTAATATATAATATGTATCTGCAGGGGAGGGGGCTGTGGTGTAATATATAATATGTATCTGCGGGGGAGGGGGCTGTGGTGTAATATATAATATGTATCTGCGAGGGAGGGGACTGTGGTGTAATATTTAATATGTATCTGCAGGGGAGGGGGCTGTGGTGTAATATATAATATGTATCTGCGGGGGAGGGGGCTGTGGTGTAATATATAATATGTATCTGCGGGGGAGGCGGCTGTGGTGTAATATATAGTATGTATCTGCGGGGGAGGGGGCTGTGGTGTAATATATCATATGTATCTGCGGGGGAGGGGGCTGTGGTGTAATGTAAAAAATATGTATCTGCGGAGGAGGGGGCTGTGGTGTCATATATAATATGTATCTTCAGGGGAGGAGGCTGTGGTGTAATATATAATATGTATCTGTGGGGGAGGGGACTGTGGTGTAATATATAATATGTATCTGCGGGGGAGGGGGCTGTGGTGTAATATATAATATGTATCTGCGGGGGAGGGGGCCGTGGTGTAATATATAATATGTATCTGCGGGGGAGGGGGCTGTGGTGTAATATATAATATGTATCTGTGGGGGAGGGGGCTGTGGTGTAATATATAATATGTATCTGTGGGGGAGGGGGCTGTGGTGTAATATATAATATGTATCTGTGGGGGAGGGGGCTAGGTGTAATATATAATATGTATCTGTGGGGGAGGGGGCTGTGGTGTAATATATAATACGTATCTGTTGGGGAGGGGGCTAGGTGTAATATATAATATGTATCTGTGGGGGAGGGGGCTGTGGTGTAATATATAATATGTATCTGTAGGGGAGGGGGCTGTGGTGTAATATATAATATGTATCTGTGGGGGAGGGGACTGTGGTGTAATATATAATATGTATCTGTGGGGGAGGGGGCTGTGGTGTAATATATAATATGTATCTGCGGGGGAGGGGCTAGGTGTAATATATATTATGTATCTGTGGGGGAGGGGGCTGTGGTGTAATATATAATATGTATCTGTGGGGGAGGGGACTGTGGTGTAATATATAATATGTATCTGTGGGTGAGGGGACTGTGGTGTAATATATAATATGTATCTGCGGGGGAGGGGGCTAGGTGTAATATATAATATGTATCTGTGGGGGAGGGGGCTGTGGTGTAATATATAATATGTATCTGCAGGGGAGGGGACTGTGGAGTAATATATAATATGTATATGTGGGGGAGGGGGCTGTGATGTAATATATAATATGTATCTGCAGGGGAGGGGGCTGTGGTGTAATATATAATATGTATCTGCGGGGGAGGGGGCTGTGGTGTAATATATAATATGTATCTGCGAGGGAGGGGACTGTGGTGTAATATTTAATATGTATCTGCAGGGGAGGGGGCTGTGGTGTAATATATAATATGTATCTGCGGGGGAGGGGGCTGTGGTGTAATATATAATATGTATCTGCGGGGGAGGTGGCTTTGGTGTAATATATAGTATGTATCTGCGGGGGAGGGGGCTGTGGTGTAATATATCATATGTATCTGCGGGGGAGGGGGCTGTGGTGTAATATATAATATGTATCTGCGGAGGAGGGGGCTGTGGTGTAATATATAATATGTATCTTCAGGGGAGGAGGCTGTGGTGTAATATATAATATGTATCTGTGGGGGAGGGGACTGTGGTGTAATATATAATATGTATCTGCGGGGGAGGGGGCTGTGGTGTAATATATAATATGTATCTGCGGGGGAGGGGGCCGTGGTGTAATATATAATATGTATCTGCGGGGGAGGGGGCTGTGGTGTAATATATAATATGTATCTGTGGGGGAGGGGGCTGTGGTGTAATATATAATATGTATCTGTGGGGGAGGGGGCTGTGGTGTAATATATAATATGTATCTGTGGGGGAGGGGGCTAGGTGTAATATATAATATGTATCTGTGGGGGAGGGGGCTGTGGTGTAATATATAATATGTATCTGTTGGGGAGGGGGCTAGGTGTAATATATAATATGTATCTGTGGGGGAGGGGGCTGTGGTGTAATATATAATATGTATCTGTAGGGGAGGGGGCTGTGGTGTAATATATAATATGTATCTGTGGGGGAGGGGACTGTGGTGTAATATATAATATGTATCTGTGGGGGAGGGGGCTGTGGTGTAATATATAATATGTATCTGCGGGGGAGGGGGCTAGGTGTAATATATAATATGTATCTGCGGGGAGGGGGCTGTGGTGTAATATATAATATGTATCTGTGGGGGAGGGGGCTGTGGTGTAATATATAATATGTATCTGTGGGGGAGGGGGCTGTGGTGTAATATATAATATGTATCTGTTGGGGAGGGGGCTAGGTGTAATATATAATATGTATCTGTGGGGGAGGGGGCTGTGGTGTAATATATAATATGTATCTGTAGGGGAGGGGGCTGTGGTGTAATATATAATATGTATCTGTGGGGGAGGGGACTGTGGTGTAATATATAATATGTATCTGTGGGGGAGGGGGCTGTGGTGTAATATATAATATGTATCTGCGGGGGAGGGGGCTAGGTGTAATATATAATATGTATCTGTGGGGGAGGGGGCTGTGGTGTAATATATAATATGTATCTGTGTGGGAGGGGACTGTGGTGTAATATATAATATGTATCTGTGGGGGAGGGGACTGTGGTGTAATATATAATATGTATCTGCGGGGAGGGGGCTAGGTGTAATATATAATATGTATCTGTGGGGGAGGGGGCTGTGGTGTAATATATAATATGAATATGTATCTCTGGGGGAGGGGACTGTGGTGTAATATATAATATGTATCTGCGGGGGAGGGGGCTCTGGTGTAATATATAATATGTATCTGTGGGGGAGGGGGCTGTGGTGTAATATATAATATGTATCTGCGGGGGACGGGGCTGTGGTGTAATATATAATATGTATCTGCGGGGGAGGGGACTGTGGTGTAATATATAATATGTATCTCTGGGGGAGGGGGCTGCGGTGTAATATATAATATGTATCTGCGGGGGAGGGGGCTCTGGTGTAATATATAATATGTATCTGCGGGGGAGGGGTCTGTGGTGTAATATATAATATGTATCTGCGGGGGAGGGGACTGTGGTGTAATATATAATATGTATCTCTGGGGGAGGGGGCTGCGGTGTAATATATAATATGTATCTGCGGGGGAGGGGACTGTGGTGTAATATATAATATGTATCTGCGGGGGAGGGGTCTGTGGTGTAATATATAATATGTATCTGCGGGGGAGGGGACTGTGGTGTAATATATAATATGTATCTCTGGGGGAGGGGGCTGTGGTGTAATATATAATATGTATCTCTGGGGGAGGGGGCTGCGGTGTAATATATAATATGTATCTGCGGGGGAGGGGGCTCTGGTGTAATATATAATATGTATCTGTGGGGGAGGGGGCTGTGGTGTAATATATAATATGTATCTGCGGGGGAGGGGGCTAGGTGTAATATATAATATGTATCTGTGGAGGAGGGGGCTGTGGTGTAATATATAATATGTATCTGTGGGGGAGGGGACTGTGGTGTAATATATAATATGTATCTGTGGGGGAGGGGGCTGTGGTGTAATATATAACATGTATCTGCGGGGGAGGGGGCTGTGATGTCATATATAATATGTATCTGCGGGGGAGGGGGCTGTGATGTCATATATAATCTGTATCTGCGGGGAGGGGACTGTGGTGTAATATATAATATGTATCTGCGGGGGAGGGGACTGTGGTGTAATATATAATATGTATCTGTGGGGGAGGGGAATGTGGTGTAATATATAATATGTATCTGCGGGGGAGGGGACTGTGGTGTAATATATAATATGTATCTGCGGGGGAGGGGGCTGTGGTGTAATATATAATATGTATCTGCGGGGGAGGGGGCTGTGGTGTAATATATAATATGTATCTGCGGGGGAGGGGGCTGTGGTGTAATATATAATATGTGTCTGTGGGGGAGGGGACTGTGGTGTAATATATAATATGTATCTGCGGGGGAGGGGACTGTGGTGTAATATATAATATGTATCTGTGGGGGAGGGGACTGTGGTGTAATATATAATATGTATCTGAGGGGGAGGGGAATGTGGTGTAATATATAATATGTATCTTCGGGGGAGGGGAATGTGGTGTAATATATAATATGTATCTTCAGGGGAGGGGGCTGTGGTGTAATATATAATATGTATCTGCGAGGGAGGGGGCTGTGGTGTAATATATAATATTTATCTGCGGGGGAGGGGGCTGTGGTGTAATATATAATATGTATCTTCGGGGGAGTGGGCTGTGGTGTAATATATAATATGTATCTGCGGGGGAGGGGACTGTGGTGTAATATATAATATGTATCTGTGGGGGAGGGGGCTGTGGTGTAATATATAATATGTATCGGCGGGGGAGGGGACTGTGGTGTAATATATAATATGTATCTGCGGGGGAGGGGGCTGTGGTGTAATATATAATATGTATTTGTGGGGAGGGGGCTGTGGTGTAATATATAATATGTATTTGCGGGGGAGGGGGCTGTGGTGTAATATATAATATGTATCTGCTGGGGAGGGGACTGTGGTGTAATATATAATATGTATCTGTCGGGGAGGGGACTGTGGTGTAATATATAATATGTATCTGCGGGGGAGGGGGCCGTGGTGTAATATATAATATGTATCTGCGGAGGAGGGGGCTGTGGTGTAATATATAATATGTATCTTCAGGGGAGGGGGCTGTGGTGTAATATATAATATGTATCTGCGGGGGAGGGGGCTGTGGTGTAATATATAATATGTATCTGCGGGGGAGGGGGCTGTGGTGTAATATATAATATGTATCTGCGGGGGAGGGGGCTGTGGTGTAATATATAATATGTATCTTCAGGGGAGGGGGCTGTGGTGTAATATATAATATGTGTCTGTGGGGGAGGGGACTGTGGTGTAATATATAATATGTATCTGCGGGGGAGGGGGCCGTGGTGTAATATATAATATGTATCTGCGGAGGAGGGGGCTGTGGTGTAATATATAATATGTATCTTCAGGGGAGGGGGCTGTGGTGTAATATATAATATGTATCTGCGGGGGAGGGGGCTGTGGTGTAATATATAATATGTATCTGCGGGGGAGGGGGCTGTGGTGTAATATATAATATGTATCTGCGGGGGAGGGGGCTGTGGTGTATTATATAATATGTATCTGCGGGGGAGGGGGCTGTGGTGTAATATATAATATGTATCTGCGGGGGAGGGGGCTGTGATGTAATATATAATCTGTATCTGCGGGGGAGGGGGCTGCGGTGTATTATATAATATGTATCTGCGGGGGAGGGGGCTGTGGTGTAATATATAATATGTATCTGCGGGGGAGGGGGCTGTGATGTCATATATAAATATGTATCTGCGGGGGAGGGGGCTGTGATGTCATATATAATATGTATCTGCGGGGGAGGGGCGGCAGGACGGTCTTTCTCACACACAGGGGCCGCTCTTCTGATTTTCTCTTTTCTCCCCAGTCTGCCAGGCCGGATCCTCCGAGTCTCTGATGTGGATCTTCGTTCTCATGGGGAATATTCTACAAGGCATCGGAGAGACCCCCATAGAGCCCCTCGGACTCTCCTATGTGGACGACTTCGCCAAAGAGGAAAACTCTCCGTTCTACATCGGTAACTAACGACCAACAAAGGGAAATGCACATCCCAGACCATGACGTCATCTCATCCTCAAGAGCTGCGCTCACTATTCTGCTCATACACCATCTCATCCTCCAGTCACCTCCACAGCTGCACTCACTATTCTGCTCATACATCATCTCATCCTCCAGTCACCTCCAGAGCTGCGCTCACTATTCTGCTCATACATCATCTCATCCCCCAGTCACCTCCAGAGCTGCACTCACTATTCTGCTCATACATCATTTCATCCTCCAGTCACCTCCAGAGCTGCACTCACTATTCTGCTCATACATCATCTCATCCCCCAGTCACCTCCAGAGCTCCACTCACTATTCTGCTCATGCATCATCTCATCCCCCAGTCACCTCCAGAGCTGCACTCACTATTCTGCTCATACATCATCTCCTCCTCCAGTCACCTCCAGAGCTGCACTCACTATTCTGCTCATACATCATCTCATCCTCCAGTCACCTCCAGAGCTGCACTCACTATTCTGCTCATACATCATCTCATCCTCAAGAACTGCGCTCACTATTCTGCTCATACATCATCTCATCCTCCAGTCACCTCCAGAGCTGCAGTCACTATTCTGCTGTTACATTGTGTCTTATCCTCCAGTCACCTCCAGAGCTGCACTCACTATTCTGCTCATACATCATCTCATCCTCCAGTCACCTCCAGAGCTGCTCTCACTATTCTGCTCATGCATCATATCACCCCCCAGTCACCTCCAGAGCTGCACTCACTATTCTGCTCATACATCATCTCATCCCCCAGTCACCTCCAGAGCTGCACTCACTATTCTGCTCATACATCATCTCATCCTCCAGTCACCTCCAGAGCTGCACTCACTACGTATTCTGCTCATACATCATCTCATCCTCCAGTCACCTCCAGAGCTGCGCTCACTTTTCTGCTGTTACATTGTGTCTTATCCTCCAGTCACCTCCAGAGCTGCGCTCACTATTCTGCTGTTACATTATGTCTTATCCTATAGTCACCTCCAGAGCTGAACTCACTATTCTACTGTTACATCGTGTCTTGTCCTCCAGTCACCTCCAGAGCTGCAGTCACTATTCTGCTGTTACATCGTGTCTTATTCTCCAGTCACCTCCAGAGCTGTAGTCACTATTTTGCTGTTACATCGTGTCTTATACTCCAGTCACCTCCAGAGCTGCAGTCACTATTCTGCTGTTACATCATGTCTTATCCTCCAGTTACCTCCAGAGCTGCACTCACTATTCTGCTCATACATCATCTCCTCCTTCAGTCACCTCCACAGCTGCACTCACTATTCTGATCATACGTCGTCTCCTCCTCCAGTCACCTCCACAGCTGCACTCACTATTCTGCTTATACATCATCTCATCCTCCAGTCACCTCAAGAGCTGCGCTCACTATTCTACTCATACATGATCTCCTCCTCTAGTCACCTCCAGAGCTGCACTCACTATTCTGCTCATACATCATCTCCTCCTCCAATCACCTCCACAGCTGCACTCACTATTCTGCTCATACATCATCCCATCCTCCAGTCACCTCAACAGCTGCGCTCACTATTCTACTCATACATCATCTCATCCTCCAGTAACCTCCAGAGCTGCGCTCACTATTCTGCTCATACATCATCTCATCCTCCAGTCACCTCCAGAGCTGCACTCACTATTTTGCTCATACATCGTCTCCTCCTCCTGTCACCTCCACAGCTGCACTCACTATTATGCTCATACATCATCTCATCCTCCAGTCACCTCCAGAGCTGCACTCATTATTCTGCTCATACATCGTCTCATCCTCCAGTCACCTCCAGAGCTGCGCTCACTATTCTGCTCATACATCATCTCATCCACCAGTCACCTCCAGAGCTGCACTCATTATTCTGCTCATACATCGTCTCATCCTCCAGTCACCTCCAGAGCTGCGCTCACTATTCTGCTATACATCAATTCATCGTCCAGTCACCTCCAGAGCTGCGCTCACTATTCTGCTCATACATCAATTCATCCTCCAGTCTCCTCCAGAGCTGCGCTCACTATTCTGCTCATAAATCAATTCATCCTCCAGTCACCTTTAGAGCTGCATTCACTATTCTACTCATACATCAAGTCTTATCCTCCAGCCACCTCCAGAGCTGCATTCACTTTTCTGCTCATACATCGTCTCATCCTCCCGTCACCTCCAGAGCTGCAGTCACTATTCTGCTGTTACATCGTGTCTTATCCTCCAGTCATCTCCAGAGCTGCAGTCACTATTCTGCTGTTACATCGTGTCTTATCCTCCAGTCACCTCCAGAGCTGCAGTCACTATTCTGCTGTTACATCGTGTCTTGTCCTCTAGTTACCACTAGAGCTGCAGTCAGTATTCTGCTGTTACATTATGTCTTATTCTCCAGTCACCTCCAGAGCTGCACTCACTATTCTGCTGTTACATCTTGTCTTGTCCTCCAGTCACCTTCAGAGCTGCAATCAGTATTCTGCTGTTACATTGTGTCTTATCCTCCAGTCACCTCCAGAGCTGCACTCACTATTCTGCTGTTACATCTTGTCTTATCCTCCAGTCACCTCCAGAGCTGCACTCACTATTCTGCTGTTACATCGTGTCTTATCCTCCAGTCACCTCCAGAGCTACACTCACTATTCTGCTGTTACATCTTATCTTATCCTCCAGTCAACTCCAGAGCTGCACTCACTATTCTGCTGTTACATTATGTCTTATCCTCCAGTCACCTCCAGAGCTGCACTCACTATTCTGCTGTTACATCTTGTCTTGTCCTCCAGTCACCTCCAGAGCTTCAATCAGTATTCTGCTGTTACATTGTGTCTTATCCTCCAGTCACCTCCAGAGCTGCAGTCACTATTCTGCTGTTACATTGTGTCATCCTCCAGAGCTGCAGTCAATATTCTGCTCTTCCATTGTGTTATCCTCCAGTCACCTCCAGAGCTGCAGTCACAATTCTGCTGTTACATTGTGTCTTATACTCCAGTCACCTCCAGAGCTGCACTCACTATTCTGCTCATACATCATGTCTTGTCCTCCAGTCACCTCCAGAGCTGCACTCACTATTCTGCTGTTACATCATGTCTTATCCTCCAGTCACCTCCAGAGCTGCAGTCACTAGTCTGCTGTTACATCATGTCTTATCCTCCAGTCACCTCCACAGCTGCATTCACTATTCTGCTCATACATCATCTCATCCTCCAGTCACCTCCAGAGCTGCACTCACTATTCTGCTCATACATCATCTCCTCCTCCAGTCACCTCCAGAGCTGCACTCACTATTCTGCTCATACATCATCTCATCCTCCAGTCACCTCCAGAGCTGCGCTCACTATTCTGCTCATACATTAATTCATCCTCCAGTCACCTTCAGAGCTGTGCTCGCTATTCTGCTCATACATCATGTTTTATCCTCCAGTCACCTCCAGAGCTGCACTCACTATTCTGCTCATACATCATCTCCTCCTCCAGTCACCTCCAGAGCTGCACTCACTATTCTGCTCATACATCATCTCATCCTCCAGTCACCTCCAGAGCTGCCCTCACTATTCTGCTCATACATCATCTCCTCCTCCAGTCACCTCCAGAGCTGCACTCACTATTCTGCTGTTACACTGTGTCTTATCCTCCAGTCACCTCCAGAGCTGCAGTCCCTATTCTGCTGTTACATCATGTCTTATCCTCCAGTCACCTCCAGAGCTGCAGTCACTATTCTGCTGTTACATTGTGTCTTATCCTCCAGTCTCCTCCAGTGCTGCACTCACTTTTCTGCTGTTACATTGTTTCTTATACCTCCAGTCACCTCCAGAGCTGCACTCACTATTCTGCTGTTACACCGTGTCTTATCCTCCAGTCACCTCCAGAGCTGCAGTCACTATTCTGCTGTTACATCATGTCTTATCCTTCAGTCACCTCCAGAGCTGCACTCACTATTCTGCTGTTACATTGTTTCTTATACCTCCAGTCACCTCCAGAGCTGCAGTCACTATTCTGCTGTTACATTGTGTCTTATTATCCTCCAGTTACCTCCAGAGCAGCACCCACTATTCTGCTCTTACATTGTGTCATCCTTCAGAGCTGCAGTCACTATTCTGCTCTTACATTGTGTCTTATCCACCAGTCACCTCCAGAGCTGCACCCACTATTCTGCTCTTACATTGTGTCTTATCCTCCAGTCACCTCCACAGCTGCAGTCACTATTCTGCTGTTACATTGTGTCTTATCCTCCAGTCACCTTCAGAGCTGCGCTCACTATTCTGCTCTAACATCATGTCTTGCCCTCCAGTGACCTCCAGAGCTGCACTCACTATTCTGCTGTTACATCGTGTCTTATCCTTCAGTCACCTCCAGAGCTGCACTTACTATTCTGCTCTAACATCATGTCTTATCCTCCAGTCACCTCCAGAGCTGCGCTCACTATTCTGCTGTTACATCGTGTCTTATCCTTCAGTCACCTCCAGAGCTGCACTCACTATTCTGCTCTAACATCATGTCTTATCCTCCAGTCACCTCCAGAGCTGCGCTCACTATTCTGCTGTTACATCGTGTCTTATCCTCCAGTCACCTCCAGAGCTGCAGTCACTATTCTGCTGTTACATCGTGTCTTATCCTCCTGTCACCTCCAGAGCTGCAGTCACTATTCTACTGTTACATCATGTCTTATCCTCCAGTCACCTCCAGAGCTGCAGTTACTATTCTGCTGTTACATCATGTCTTGTCCTCCAGTCACTTCCAGAGCTGCAGTCACTATTCTGCTGTTACATCGTGTCTTGTCCTCTAGTTACCACTAGAGCTGCAGTCAGTATTCTGCTGTTACATTGTGTCTTATCCTCCAGAGCTGCAGTCACTATTCTGCTGTTACATTGTGTCTTATTCTCCAGTCACCTCCAGAGCTGCACTCACTATTCTGCTGTTTCATCTTGTCTTGTTCTCCAGTCACCTCCAGAGCTGCAATCAGTATTCTGCTGTTACATTGTGTCTTATCCTCCAGTCACCTCCAGAGCTGCACTCACTTTTCTGCTGTTACATCGTGTCTTATCCTCCAGTCACCTCCAGAGCTTCACTCACTATTCTGCTGTTACATCTTGTCTTGTCCTCCAGTCACCTCCAGAGCTGCAATCAGTATTCTGCTGTTACATTGTGTCTTATCCTCCAGTCACCTCCAGAGCTGCACTCACTATTCTGCTGTTACATCTTGTCTTATCCTCCAGTCACCTCCAGAGCTGCACTCACTATTCTACTGTTACATTATGTCTTATCCTCCAGTCACCTCCAGAGCTACACTCACTATTCTGCTGTTACATCTTGTCTTGTTCTCCAGTCACCTCCAGAGCTGCAATCAGTATTCTGCTGTTACATTGTGTCTTATCCTCCAGTCACCTCCAGAGCTGCAGTCACAATTCTGCTGTTACATTGTGTCTTATACTCCAGTCACCTCCAGAGCTGCGCTCACTATTCTGCTCTAACATCATGTCTTGTCCTCCAGTCACCTCCAGAGCTGCACTCACTATTCTGCTGTTACATCATGTCTTATCCTCCAGTCACCTCCAGAGCTGCAGTCACTAGTCTGCTGTTACATCATGTCTTATCCTCCAGTCACCTCCACAGCTGCATTCACTATTCTGCTCATACATTAATTCATCCTCCAGTCACCTTCAGAGCTGTGCTTGATATTCTGCTCATACATCATGTCTTATCCTCCAGTCACCTCCACAGCTGCAGTCACTATTCTGCTGTTACATCGTGTCTTATCCGCCAGTCACCTCCAGAGCTGCAGTCACTATTCTGCTGTTACATCGTGTCTTGTCCTCCAGTTACCACTAGAGCTGCAGTCAGTATTCTGCTGTTGCATTGTGTCTTATCCTCCAGAGCAGCAGTCACTATTCTGCTGTTACATTGTGTCTTATCCTCCAGTCACCTCGAGAGCTGCACTCACTAATCTGCTCTAACATTGTGTCTTATCCTACAGTCACCTCCAGAGCTCCACTCACTATTCTGCTGTTACATCGTGTCTTGTCCTCCAGTCACCTCCAGAGCAGCGCTCAGTATTCTGCTCTTACATTGTGTCTTATCCTCCAGTCACCTCCAGAGCTGCAGTCACTATTCTGCTATTACATTGTGTCTTATCCTCCAGTCACCTCCAGAGCTGCACTCACTTATCTGCTCTAACATTGTGTCTTATCCTCCAGTCACCTCCAGAGCTCCACTCACTATTCTGCTGTTACATCGTGTCTTATCCTCCAGTCACCTCCAGAGCTGCAGTCACTATTCTGCTGTTACATCGTGTCTTGTCCTCCAGTCACCTCCAGAGCTGCACTCACTATTCTGCTGTTACATCATCTCTTATCCTCCAGTCACCTCCAGAGCTGCAGTCACTATTCTGCTGTTACATTGTGTCTTATCCTCCAGTCACCTCGAGAGCTGCACTCACTAATCTGCTCTAACATTGTGTCTTATCCTACAGTCACCTCCAGAGCTCCACTCACTATTCTGCTGTTACATCATGTCTTATCCTCCAGTCACCTCCAGAGCAGCGCTCAGTATTCTGCTCTTACATTGTGTCTTATCCTCCAGTCACCTCCAGAGCTGCAGTCACTATTCTGCTATTACATTGTGTCTTATCCTCCAGTCACCTCCAGAGCTGCACTCACTAATCTGCTCTAACATTGTGTCTTATCCTCCAGTCACCTCCAGAGCTCCACTCACTATTCTGCTGTTACATCGTGTCTTATCCTCCAGTCACCTCCAGAGCTGCAGTCACTATTCTGCTGTTACATCGTGTCTTGTCCTCCAGTCACCTCCAGAGCTGCACTCACTATTCTGCTGTTACATCATCTCTTATCCTCCAGTCACCTCCAGAGCTGCAGTCACTATTCTGCTGTTACATCATGTCTTATCCTCCAGTCTCCTCCAGAGCTGCACTCACTATTCTGCTGTTACATCATCTCTTATCCTCCAGTCTCCTCCAGAGCTGCACTCACTATTCTGCTGTTACATTGTGTCTTATCCTCCAGTCACCTCAAGAGCTGCAGTCACTATTCTGCTGTTACATCGTGTCTTGTCCTCCAGTCACCTCCAGAGCTGCACTCACTATTCTGCTGTTACATCATCTCTTATCCTCCAGTCTCCTCCAGAGCTGCACTCACTATTCTGCTGTTACATTGTGTCTTATCCTCCAGTCACCTCCAGAGCTGCGCTCAGTATTCTGCTCTTACATCGTGTCTTATCCTCCAGTCATCTCCAAAGCTGCAGTCACTATTCTGCTGTTACATGGTGTCTTATCCTCCAGCCACCTCCAGAGCTGCAGTCACTATTCTGCTGTTACATTGTGTCATCCTCCAGAGCTGCAGTCAATATTCTGCTCTTCCATTGTGTTATCCTCCAGTCACCTCCAGAGCTGCAGTCACAATTCTGCTGTTACATTGTGTCTTATACTCCAGTCACCTCCAGAGCTGCGCTCACTATTCTGCTCTAACATTATGTCTTGTCCTCCAGTCACCTCCAGAGCTGCACTCACTATTCTGCTGTTACATCATGTCTTATCCTCCAGTCACCTCCAGAGCTGCAGTCACTAGTCTGCTGTTACATCATGTCTTATCCTCCAGTCACCTCCACAGCTGCATTCACTATTCTGCTCATACATCATTTCATCCTCCAGTCACCTCCAGAGCTGCACTCACTATTCTGCTCATACATCATCTCATCCTCCAGTCACCTCCAGAGCTGCGCTCACTATTCTGCTCATACATTAATTCATCCTCCAGTCACCTTCAGAGCTGTGCTCGATATTCTGCTCATACATCATGTTTTATCCTCCAGTCACCTCCAGAGCTGCACTCACTATTCTGCTCATACATCATCTCCTCCTTCAGTCACCTCCAGAGCTGCACTCACTATTCTGCTGTTACATTGTGTCTTATCCTCCAGTCACCTCCAGAGCTGCACTCACTATTCTGCTGTTACATTGTGTCTCATCCTCCAGTCTCTTCCAGAGCTGCGCTCAGAATTCTGCTGTTACATTGTGTCTTATCCTCCAGTCACCTCCAGAGCTGCGCTCAGTTTTTTGCTGTTACATTGTCTTATCCTCCAGAGCTGCGCTCAGTATTCTGCTCTTACATCATGTCTTGTCCTCCAATCACCTCCAGAGCTGCAGTCACTATTCTGCTGTTACATCGTGTCTTGTCCTCCAGTCACCTCCAGAGCTGCAGTCACTATTCTGCTGTTACATCGTGTCTTGTCCTCCAGTCACCTCCAGAGCTGCACTCATTATTCTACTGTTACATCATGTCTTGTCCTCCAGTCACCGCCAGAGCTGCAGTCACTATTCTGCTGTTACATTCTGTGTTATGCTCCAGTCACCTCCAGAGCTGCACTCACTATTCTGCTGTTACATCATGTCTTGTCCTCCAGTCACCTCCAGAGCTGCACTCACTATTCTGCTTTTACATCATGTCTTATCCTCCAGTCACCTCCAGAGCTGCACTCACTATTCTGCTGTTACATTGTGTCTTGTCCTCCAGTCACCTCCAGAGCTGCACTCACTATTCTGCTGTTACATCGTGTCTTGTCCTCCAGTCACCTACAGAGCTGCACTCACTATTCTGCTGTAACATCATGTCTTATCCTCAGTCACCTCCAGAGCTGCACTCACTATTCTGCTGTTACATCGTGTCTTATCCTCCAGTCACCTCCAGAGCTGCACTCACTATTCTGCTATTACATCGTGTCTTATCCTCCAGAGCTGCAGTCACTATTCTGCTGTTACATTGTGTCTCATCCTCCAGTCACCTCCAGAGCGGCATTCACTATTCTGCTGTTACATCATGTCTTATCCTCCAGTCCCCTCCAGAGCTGCAGTCACTATTCTGCTGTTACATCGTGTCTTATCCTCCAGTCACCTCCAGAGCTGCAGTCACTATTCTGCTGTTACATCATGTCTTATCCTGCAGTCACCTCCAGAGCTGCAGTCACTATTCTGCTGTTACATCGTGTCTTATCCTCCAGTCCCCTCCAGAGCTGCAGTCACTATTCTGCTGTTACATCGTGTCTTATCCTCCAGTCACCTCCAGAGCTGCAGTCACTATTCTGCTGTTACATCATGTCTTATCCTGCAGTCCCCTCCAGAGCTGCAGTCACTATTCTGCTGTTACATCGTGTCTTATCCTCCAGTCACCTCCAGAGCTGCAGTCACTATTCTGCTGTTACATCATGTCTTATCCTCCAGATCTGCACTCACTATTCTGCTGTTACATCATGTCTTATCCTGCAGTCACCTCCAGAGCTGCAGTCACTATTCTGCTGTTACATCGTGTCTTATCCTCCAGTCACCTCCAGAGCTGCAGTCACTATTCTGCTGTTACATCATGTCTTGTCCTCCAGTCACCTCCAGAGCTGCACTCACTATTCTGCTGTTTCATCGTGTCTTATCCTCCAGTCACCTCCAGAGCTGCACTCACTATTCTGCTCTAACATTGTGTCTTATCCTCCAGTCACCTCCAAAGCTCCTCTCACGATTCTGCTGTTACATCATGTCTTATCCTGCAGAGCTGCAGTCACTATTCTGCTGTTACATCATCTCTTATCCTGCAGTCACCTCCAGAGCTGCAGTCACTATTCTGCTGTTACATCCTGTGTTATGCTCCAGTCACCTCCAGAGCTGCACTCACTATTCTGCTGTTACATCATGTCTTGTCCTCCAGTCACCTCCAGAGCTGCACTCACTATTCTGCTTTTACATCATGTCTTATCCTCCAGTCACCTCCAGAGCTGCACTCACTATTCTGCTGTTACATTGTGTCTTGTCCTCCAGTCACCTCCAGAGCTGCACTCACTATTCTGCTGTTACATCGTGTCTTGTCCTCCAGTCACCTCCAGAGCTGCACTCACTATTCTGCTGTAACATCATGTCTTATCCTCCAGTCACCTCCAGAGCTGCACTCACTATTCTGCTGTTACATTGTGTCTCATCCTCCAGTCACCTCCAGAGCGGCATTCACTATTCTGCTGTTACATCATGTCTTATCCTCCAGTCCCCTCCAGAGCTGCAGTCACTATTCTGCTGTTACATCGTGTCTTATCCTCCAGTCACCTCCAGAGCTGCAGTCACTATTCTGCTGTTACATCATGTCTTATCCTGCAGTCACCTCCAGAGCTGCAGTCACTATTCTGCTGTTACATCGTGTCTTATCCTCCAGTCCCCTCCAGAGCTGCAGTCACTATTCTGCTGTTACATCGTGTCTTATCCTCCAGTCACCTCCAGAGCTGCAGTCACTATTCTGCTGTTACATCATGTCTTATCCTCCAGATCTGCACTCACTATTCTGCTGTTACATCATGTCTTATCCTGCAGTCACCTCCAGAGCTGCAGTCACTATTCTGCTGTTACATCGTGTCTTATCCTCCAGTCACCTCCAGAGCTGCAGTCACTATTCTGCTGTTACATCATGTCTTGTCCTCCAGTCACCTCCAGAGCTGCACTCACTATTCTGCTGTTTCATCGTGTCTTATCCTCCAGAGCTTCAGTCACTATTCTGCTGTTACATCATGAATTATCCTCCAGTCACCTCCAGAGCTGCAGTCACTATTCTGCTGTTACATCGTGTCTTGTCCTCCAGTCACCTCCAGAGCTGCACTCACTATTCTGCTGTTACATTGTGTCTTATCCTCCAGTCACCTCCAGAGCTGCACTCACTATTCTGCTCTAACATTGTGTCTTATCCTCCAGTCACCTCCAAAGCTCCTCTCACGATTCTGCTGTTACATTGTGTCTTATCCTCCAGTCACCTCCAGAGCTGCAGTCACTATTCTGCTGTTACATCATCTCTTATCCTGCAGTCACCTCCAGAGCTGCAGTCACTATTCTGCTGTTACATTGTGTCTTATCCTCCAGTCACCTCCAGAGCTGCAGTCACTATTCTGCTGTTACATCATGTCTTATCCTGCAGTCACCTCCAGAGCTGCAGTCACTATTCTGCTGTTACATCATGTCTTATCCTGCAGTCACCTCCAGAGCTGCAGTCACTATTCTGCTGTTACATCGTGTCTTATCCTCCAGTCACCTCCAGAGCTGCAGTCACTATTCTGCTGTTACATCATCTCTTATCCTGCAGTCACCTCCAGAGCTGCAGTCACTATTCTGCTGTTACATTGTGTCTTATCCTCCAGTCACCTCCAGAGCTGCAGTCACTATTCTGCTGTTACATCATGTCTTATCCTGCAGTCACCTCCAGAGCTGCAGTCACTATTCTGCTGTTACATCATGTCTTATCCTGCAGTCACCTCCAGAGCTGCAGTCACTATTCTGCTGTTACATCGTGTCTTATCCTCCAGTCCCCTCCAGAGCTGCAGTCACTATTCTGCTGTTACATCGTGTCTTATCCTCCAGTCACCTCCAGAGCTGCAGTCACTATTCTGCTGTTACATCATGTCTTATCCTGCAGTCCCCTCCAGAGCTGCAGTCACTATTCTGCTGTTACATCGTGTCTTATCCTCCAGTCACCTCCAGAGCTGCAGTCACTATTCTGCTGTTACATCATGTCTTATCCTCCAGATCTGCACTCACTATTCTGCTGTTACATCATGTCTTATCCTGCAGTCACCTCCAGAGCTGCAGTCACTATTCTGCTGTTACATCGTGTCTTATCCTCCAGTCACCTCCAGAGCTGCAGTCACTATTCTGCTGTTACATCATGTCTTGTCCTCCAGTCACCTCCAGAGCTGCACTCACTATTCTGCTGTTTCATCGTGTCTTATCCTCCAGTCACCTCCAGAGCTGCACTCACTATTCTGCTCTAACATTGTGTCTTATCCTCCAGTCACCTCCAAAGCTCCTCTCACGATTCTGCTGTTACATCGTGTCTTATCCTGCAGAGCTGCAGTCACTATTCTGCTGTTACATCATCTCTTATGCTGCAGTCACCTCCAGAGCTGCAGTCACTATTCTGCTGTTACATCCTGTGTTATGCTCCAGTCACCTCCAGAGCTGCACTCACTATTCTGCTGTTACATCATGTCTTGTCCTCCAGTCACCTCCAGAGCTGCAGTCACTATTCTGCTGTTACATCATGTCTTATCCTCCAGTCACCTCCAGAGCTGTAGTCACTATTCTGCTTTTACATCATGTCTTATCCTCCAGTCACCTCCAGAGCTGCACTCACTATTCTGCTGTTACATTGTGTCTTGTCCTCCAGTCACCTCCAGAGCTGCACTCACTATTCTGCTGTTACATCGTGTCTTGTCCTCCAGTCACCTCCAGAGCTGCACTCACTATTCTGCTGTAACATCATGTCTTATCCTCCAGTCACCTCCAGAGCTGCACTCACTATTCTGCTGTTACATTGTGTCTCATCCTCCAGTCACCTCCAGAGCGGCATTCACTATTCTGCTGTTACATCATGTCTTATCCTCCAGTCCCCTCCAGAGCTGCAGTCACTATTCTGCTGTTACATCGTGTCTTATCCTCCAGTCACCTCCAGAGCTGCAGTCACTATTCTGCTGTTACATCATGTCTTATCCTGCAGTCACCTCCAGAGCTGCAGTCACTATTCTGCTGTTACATCGTGTCTTATCCTCCAGTCCCCTCCAGAGCTGCAGTCACTATTCTGCTGTTACATCGTGTCTTATCCTCCAGTCACCTCCAGAGCTGCAGTCACTATTCTGCTGTTACATCATGTCTTATCCTCCAGATCTGCACTCACTATTCTGCTGTTACATCATGTCTTATCCTGCAGTCACCTCCAGAGCTGCAGTCACTATTCTGCTGTTACATCGTGTCTTATCCTCCAGTCACCTCCAGAGCTGCAGTCACTATTCTGCTGTTACATCATGTCTTGTCCTCCAGTCACCTCCAGAGCTGCACTCACTATTCTGCTGTTTCATCGTGTCTTATCCTCCAGAGCTTCAGTCACTATTCTGCTGTTACATCATGAATTATCCTCCAGTCACCTCCAGAGCTGCAGTCACTATTCTGCTGTTACATCGTGTCTTGTCCTCCAGTCACCTCCAGAGCTGCACTCACTATTCTGCTGTTACATTGTGTCTTATCCTCCAGTCACCTCCAGAGCTGCACTCACTATTCTGCTCTAACATTGTGTCTTATCCTCCAGTCACCTCCAAAGCTCCTCTCACGATTCTGCTGTTACATTGTGTCTTATCCTGCAGAGCTGCAGTCACTATTCTGCTGTTACATCATCTCTTATCCTGCAGTCACCTCCAGAGCTGCAGTCACTATTCTGCTGTTACATTGTGTCTTATCCTCCAGTCACCTCCAGAGCTGCGCTCAGTATTCTGCTCTTACATCATGTCTTATCCTCCAGTCACCTCCAGAGCTGCAGTCACTATTCTGCTGTTACATGGTATCTTATCCTCCAGCCACCTCCAGAGCTGCAGTCACTATTCTGCTGTTACATCGTGTCTTACCCTCCAGTCACCTCCAGAGCTGCACTCACTATTCTGCTGTTACATGGTGTCTTATCCTCCAGTCACCTCCAGAGCTGCAGTCACTCTTCTGCTGTTACATTGTGTCTTATCCTCCAGTCACTTCCAGAGCTGCACTCACTATTCTGCTGTTACATCGCGTCTTATCCTCCAGTCACCTCCAGAGCTGCAGTCACTCTTCTGCTCTTACATTGTGTCTTATCCTCCAGTCATCTCCAGAGCTGCACTCACTATTCTGCTGTTACATTGTGTCTTATCCTCCAGTCACCTCCAGAGCTGCACTCACTATTCTGCTGTTACATTGTGTCTCATCCTCCAGTCTCCTCCAGAGCTGCGCTCAGAATTCTGCTGTTACATTGTGTCTTATCCTCCAGTCACCTCCAGAGCTGCGCTCAGTATTCTGCTCTTACTTCATGTCTTGTCCTCCAGTCACCTCCAGAGCTGCAGTCACTATTCTGCTGTTACATCGTGTCTTGTCCTCCAGTCACCTCCAGAGCTGCAGTCACTATTCTGCTGTTACATCGTGTCTTGTCCTCCAGTCACCTCCAGAGCTGCACTCACTATTCTACTGTTACATCATGTCTTGTCCTCCAGTCACCGCCAGAGCTGCAGTCACTATTCTGCTGTTACATCCTGTGTTATGCTCCAGTCACCTCCAGAGCTGCACTCACTATTCTGCTGTTACATCGTGTCTTGTCCTCCAGTCACCTCCAGAGCTGCACTCACTATTCTGCTGTTACATTGTGTCTTGTCCTCCAGTCACCTCCAGAGCTGCACTCACTATTCTGCTGTTACATTGTGTCTTGTCCTCCTGTCACCTCCAGAGCTGCACTCACTATTCTGCTGTAACATCATGTCTTATCCTCCAGTCACCTCCAGAGCTGCACTCACTATTTTGCTGTTACATCGTGTCTTATCCTCCAGTCACCTCCAGAGCTGCACTCACTATTCTGCTGTTACATTGTGTCTTATCCTCCAGAGCTGCACTCACTATTCTGCTGTTACATTGTGTCTTATCCTCCAGAGCTGCAGTCACTATTCTGCTGTTACATTGTGTCTTATCCTCCAGAGCTGCAGTCACTATTCTGCTGTTGCATCGTGTCTTATCCTCCAGTCACCTCCAGAGCGGCAGTCACTATTCTGCTGTTACATCATGTCTTATCCTCCAGTCCCCTCCAGAGCTGCAGTCACTATTCTGCTGTTACATCGTGTCTTATCCTCCAGTCACCTCCAGAGCTGCACTCACTATTCTGCTGTTACATCGTGTCTTATCCTCCAGTCACCTCCAGAGCTGCACTCACTATTCTGCTGTTACATCGTGTCTTGTCCTCCAGAGCTGCACTCACTATTCTGCTGTTACGTCGTGTCTTGTCCTCCAGTCACCTCCAGAGCTGCACTCACTATTCTGCTGTTATATCGTGTCTTGTCCTCCAGTCACCTCCAGAGCTGCAGTCACTTTTCTGCTGTTACATCATGTCTTGTCCTCCAGTCACCACCAGAGCTGCAGTCACTATTCTGCTGTTACATTGTGTCATCCTCCAGAGCTGCAGTCACTATTCTGCTGTAACATCGTGTCTTATACTCCAGTCACCTCCAGAGCTGCACTCACTATTCTGCTGTTACTTCGTGTCTTATCCTCCAGTCACCTCCAGAGCTGCGCTCAGTATTCTGCTGTTACATGGTGTCTTATCCTCCAGTCACCTCCAGAGCTGCAGTCACTATTCTGCTGTTACATCGTGTCTTGTCCTCCAGTCACCTCCAGAGCTGCACTCACTATTCTGCTGTTACATCATGTCTTGTCCTCCAGTCACCACCAGAGCTGCAGTCACTATTCTGCTGTTACATTGTGTCATCCTCCAGAGCTGCAGTCACTATTCTGCTGTTACATCGTGTCTTGTCCTCCAGTCACCTCCAGAGCTGCAGTCACTATTCTGCTGTTACATTGTGTCATCCTCCAGAGCTGCAGTCACTATTCTGCTGTTACTTCGTGTCTTGTCCTCCAGTCACCACCAGAGCTGCAGTCACTATTCTGCTGTTACATCGTGTCTTGTCCTCCAGTCACCTCCAGAGCTGCAGTCACTATTCTGCTGTTACATCATGTCTTGTCCTCCAGTCACCACCAGAGCTGCAGTCACTATTCTGCTGTTACATTGTGTCATCCTCCAGAGCTGCAGTCACTATTCTGCTGTTACATCGTGTCTTGTCCTCCAGTCACCTCCAGAGCTGCAGTCACTATTCTGCTGTTACATTGTGTCATCCTCCAGAGCTGCAGTCACTATTCTGCTGTTACTTCGTGTCTTGTCCTCCAGTCACCTCCAGAGCTGCAGTCACTATTCTGCTGTTACATCATGTCTTATCCTCCAGACACCTCCAGAGCTGCGCTCTGTATTCTGCTGTTATTGGTTGGGTTCTTCCATATTACATGATATAATAGTCTCTGCACATACTCCGCAGTGTTGCGGGGAGATGATGATGGTTTATATACAATGTATCACTGTGACTTGTCCGTTTTATTCACCTCTTTCATTACCTCTGTATATTAATCATCCATTATTCTGCCAGTTAGCGACACGTGATGAAACGTTCCCAGTGTCCAGTCACAGAGGCGGCCGTCGGCCACTGTTCACACCTGTGATCTCTGGGAGGACAGTAATGGAGGAGACATTCCCATATAAGATAGTACGAGGCTGATGCACTCAGCTCCCGCCATGGTGTCGCTCTGCCGCAGGTTCTGCTTCTCTCTGGTGACGTCGCTGCCTCATTTCCTCATTCTCGTTTGTTATTGTGAGAAAAAGTCACATGAGAACGAGAACCTAGAAAGTGACGAAAAGATATAATGTAACAAATGTGGTGCGGAGCGGCCAGGAAGGTGGTGGTGATAATAGTGGTGGATGATGATGATGGTGATGATGGATGATGATGATGATGATGATTATGGATGGTGATGGTGATTGATGGTGGTGATGATGATGATAGGGATGGATGATGATAGTGGTGGTGATTGTGATGGATGGTGGTGAGGATAATAATGGGGATGGATGATTATGGAGGAGGTGATGGATAGTGATGATGATGATGGTGGTGGAGATGGATGATGATGGTGATTGATGGTGGTGATGATGATGCTGGTGGTGATGGATGATGATGATGATTATGGGTGATGATGGTGATGGATGGTGGTGATGATAATAATGGGGATGGGTGGTGGTGATGATAGAGTAGGTGATGATGTTAATGGTGGTGATTATGAATGGTGGTGATGATGAAGATGGTGGTGATTATGGATGGTGATGATGATGATAATGGGGATGAATGATGGTGATGGATGATGATGATGGTGGTGATTATGGATGGTGGTGATGATGATGGTGGTGATGATGATAATGGGGATGGATGATTATGGAGGAGGTGATGATGTTAATGGTGGTGATTATGGATGGTGATGATGAGGATAATGACACTACTGATGTTGATGGCGTTGTTGTCTCCTCTGCAGGGATCATACAGACGCTGTCCATCCTGGGGCCGCTCCTCGGGTCGCTCCTCGCCTCCTTCTTTGCACAGCTCTATGTGGACATCGGTTTTGTAAATCTTGGTAATTGTTTTGTTGTAATCTTAAAGGGCAACTAACCTAAAATTGTAGTTGTTGTAACAGTGTAGACTCCGCCCTCTGCAGTCTCCTCCCTGCTGGCTCTTCCCTTCTAATAAACCTCTTCCTCTCTGTTGACCCCTCAATTCCTGTATGCTCATTCCTCCCTGTAGTGTCTTCCCTCTCTGTAGACCCCTCCTTGCCTGTAGAATCCTGCACCAACCCTGTAGGTTCCTTTCTTGTCAGGGATTGACAGGGGCGACACCGGGGAGATCACACAATATCCCACCGCTGCCGTCACTCTGTCAGGATTGTCAGATATTCACGCACACACGATCCTGATTACTTACTACATAGCTATCAGCAAGTGAGCAGAGAGCGTATGGCGTACACACCTCTGGATTCCAATGCATGGAATATGTGTATACGCCCCCGTATAGTCACTGCCAGCTTCACGATAGCCCAATTAATATCATTCGCTGCCACCACCAATCAGATTTGAAATACAGGCCTGATCGGTTGCCTGCTTTCTGGTAGCGTATATGGCTTCGGGGGAGGAACGATTACAGGACAAAAGAAACAGGACTATTAAATTTTATATTTAATCCCAAAAAGGAGGCAGTGTTTAGGAAAAATATATAAAAGGTTTTACAAAATTAGACATTACAATACGGAATATACAGTTACACAAATAAAATGGGATTAAAGAAGAACTTACTATATGGATCGCAGAGACAATTCAGTTTAGCTGGAGGGGAGGCGCTCCAATTCGACTGTTATCGAACGGGACCCCTTTCTTATAGAATATATACCTCTCTGCAAGGAGTATGGACCCATCTTCAGCTGGGTCTTTTATGCCGAAGGGGGGACCTGCCCAAACACCCCCTGTGATGACATCATGTGGGCGTGGCTCCACCCTATATGTTTTTATTTAAACATCTAACTTCCATGATAACTTCTCGCTGATTGATCGCAGAAGCTCGCAAGTGACGCCATATTTTGTATTACGAATTTACCTTTCTTTAGAGACCACACATGGCACAGCTGCGGTCTGTCATTTTGTACTTTTGCATTACAGCTCACCGGAAGGGCGTACAGATTTGGAAGATTATGCTTTTGGGTTCCTTAGCTGACCCTGCCACTAAAAATATGTGTCCCATGATTATTGGAAGTATAGAACTTCCGATATTCTATATTTCGTGTCGGTGCCGGTGAGACTGTAGATATCTGTTTCAGCAAATGGGGCACGCCCTGGGGGTGAGAGAGAGTTCTTTTGAAGCCAGGGACTGCATCCTTCTCACCTAGGTGTATATTTATCACAGGCCTCTGCTACTATAAGCTCCATTTGTATGGTAATGAGTTTGCCACCTCAGGCCTATACTGCTATTTGCATAGAAGCAATTGTTCCTTAGATTGTCAGCTCTTCTACTCTGACAAATGGTAGATAGGGGAGGAGGAAAAGAGAGAGAGGGAGAGATTTTCCATATTTTTATGACACTCCTAATAATCTGCACCGTCCCTGTGGACCCTTCGCTACCTGTAGACTCCTCCCTTCCTGTAGTCTTCAACCTCCCTATAGGTTCCAACCTTTCTGGAAGCTCCTCCCTCTATAACAGCTCCTTCATTCCTGTAGACCCATCCCTTCCTGTAGGCTCCTCGCTCTATGTAAGCTCCTCCCTTCTTTTAGGCTCCTCCTTCTATGTAGATCACTCCCTCTCTGTCAGCTCCACCCTCCCTGTAGATCTGTAAACTCCTCCCTCTTTATAGCACCTCCTTCCCTTTCAGCTCCTCTCTCCCTATTGGCTACTCCTTCCTTGTAGATCCTCCAATCTTTCAGACTGTAGACTCCTCCCTCTTTGAAGCCCCTCTCTGTAGGCTCCTTGCTCCCTGTAAATCCCTCTCTCCCTGTAAACCCCTCCCTCTTTGTAGCCCCTCCTTCCCTGCCAGCTCCTCCCTCCCTGTTGTCTCCTCCTTCCCTATAGATCCTCCAATTTCTATAGGCTCCACCCTCCCTGTAGATCTGTAGACTCCTCCCTCATTGTAGCCCCTCCTCCCTCATTGTAGCCCCTCCTCCCTCTTTGTAGCCCCTCCCTCCCTGTAGACTTCTCTGTCCCTGTAGACCCTCGGGGTTATGTAGCGGATGGTGATTTCTCTGTTCTGGTTCTCACAGATGACATTTTCCTCACTGCGTCAGATGCTCGCTGGGTTGGGGCCTGGTGGATGGGCTTCCTGGTTAGTGGGGTCTTGAGCCTCCTTGCTGCCGTCCCCTTCTGCTTCCTCCCAAGGTCTCTGCCCAAAGAAGGACAAGAGGATCAGAGTGATCAGAGTGAGCTGCGGGAGACGATGCGCCCCCCAAAAATGGAGGATGGCACAGAGAGCGGCAAGAAGGAAGAAATCGCGGCACAAGGTGCGGAGGGTCTGCAGGGTGATCATGTGACCCAGAAATAACATCTAACATCTGCAACAACCCCAAGAAAACACCTGTCATAACTGAGTACACCCCTGTATTATCAGTACCTTATACTGTATCACCAGCAGTGAGGAGAAGCAGTTAGAGGGAGAGGAGGTGCAAGAAATACAGAGAGAGGGAGAGGAGGTGGAAGAAGGACAGAGAGAGGGAGAGGAGGTGGAGGAAGGGGAGAGAGAGAGGGAGAGGAGGTGCAAGAAGTACAGAGAGAGGAGGTGGAAGAAGACAGAGAGAGGGGGAGGAGGTGGAAGGAGGACAGAGAAGGAGAGGAGGTGAAGGAAGGGGAGAGAGAGAGGTAGAGGAGGTGCAAAAAGAACAGAGAGAGGAGGTGGAAGAAGGACAGAGAGAGGGAGAGGAGGTGCGAGAAGTACAGAGAGAGGGAGAGGAGGTGGAAGAAGGACAGAAAGGAAAGGTGGATGTCACGGGTGTGTCAGGTTTGATAGACAGTCATACGGGGTCCGGCTGTAGAAGGTCGCTGCATCTGGCCTTGCAAACATCTTCTTGATCCTTTTTTGATCCCTCTCGCTTTAGGACCCAGCGGTGATCCTCACCTTGCTTGGGGATTATACCTTTAGGACCCAGAGGTGATCCTCACCTTCTGCTGCCAATTAGCACGCCTTTGCTGTATCCTTAAATACACTCAATTTCTCCAGAGAGTTGCTGGTGATGGAGTGTTCTGATTCGGTTCAGGCCTGGAATTCTAGTAGTCGGCTAAAATTTTCTTGGAGTTCCTTTGTGGATTGTTGCCGTTTTCTCTCTGCTGTCACCTTGAAGCTAAGTGTATTCCCTTGTTTCTACTTTAGTTTGCAGTGAGGCTGACTAGTGCTCACCCCTCCCCCTCCCTACCTAGGGCATAACTTTAGGGTCAGCTAGGGCCAGGTTTCCTGCTCAGCGATAGGTGCAGAACCCATATAGGGTCCATATGGGGGTCAGGGTTTGTTGTTTGAGCTGTTTAGGGGTCTGCCCTCCCACTTTCCCTATTTGTAGAGCACCCTTCCCTTTTTCTGTTGTTATACGCTGGGTTCTTCCCATACCCACCATTACAGTGGAAAAAGGAGAGAGAGAGGGAGAGGAGGTGTGAGAAGTACAGAGAGAGGGAGAGGAGGTGGAAGAAGTAGAGAAAGAGGAGGAGGAAGGAGAGGGAGGGAGAGGTGGTGGGAGAATGAGAGAGTGAGAGGAGGAGAGAGAAGGAAAGATATAGGGAGATGAGGTGGAGAAGGAGAGAGAGGGAGAGGAGGTGGAAGAAGGAGAGAAAGAGAAGGAGGAAGGAGAGGGAGGGGGAGGGGGAGGGAGAAGGAGAGAAAGAGAAGGAGGTGTGAGAAGGAGAGAAAGAGGTAGAGGAGGTGGGAGAAGGAGAGAGAGGGAGACGAGGTGGGGGAAGGAGAGAGAGGGAAAGGAGGTGGGAAAAGGAAAGAGAAGGAGAGGAGGTGGGAAAGGAAAGAGGGAGAGGAGGTGGGAGAAGGAGAGAGAAGGAGAGGAGGTGGGAGGAGAAAGAGAGGGAGAGCAGGTGAGGTTAGGAGAGAGAGGGTGTCATGGGTGTGTCAGATGTGACAGTCAGTCACTCTGCAGTTGGCTGCAGAAGATCTCTTTCTAAATCTGTCTTACTTTTGGACCCAGTGGCTACCTCCCTCCTGCTCTGATTGATACACTGGCCTGGGTGTTTAAATGCTTTCAGTTTGCTACAGGGAGGCGCCAGAGATATTCACATGTTCCCTTGTGAAGGCATAGAGCTATTGCAGTCTGCTTACTTCTTCTCTGGTGCTTGGAGGACGTTTGGTGTAATCTCTCTGAAGTCGGCTCAAGCTAAGTTGCTTGCCCCTGTGTTTGTGTCCCTTGTTGTCTTTAGTTGTTTAGTGGGGAATGACCAGTGCTCACCCCCACCCCACTTTCCTATCCAGGGCCAAGTTCTAGGGATATACAGGGCTTAGTTTTCCTGTTCGGCGATTGGAGAGGAACCAATATAGGGACGGTAGGGGACACAGGGTAATATTAGGTTAGCCTAGGAGGTCTCCACTCCCCCTCTCCCTAGTGTCTGGGCTCCCTTCCCCTCATCCCATCGTGTTGCACTTTGTCTTTCCTACACTGTGCGTGACAGAGGGAGAGGAGTTGGAAAGAGGGGAAGAGGAGGTGGGAGAAGGGGAGAGAAGTAGAGGAGTTGGAGAATGAGAGAGAAAAAGAGGACTTGAACTCTATAGCGCCACCTATTGGAAGCAGCAATCCTAGAAGCTACAATCAACCCTCTAACGAGTCGTGCAATATGACTTAGGATAAAAGTCAAATCAGAATCTCAATTTGCAGACACGGCGTTTCGGGCTGTTGGCCCTCGTCAGTGCAAAGTATGAGAACTGATTTGGCTAGTTGAGATGCTCTGGACTGAGGTCTAAGGGGGGACGTTTCTCCTTGTGGAGAGTGACACACCGGCTCTGGAACGTCAAGGTAAGGAGGCTTATTTGCCATGCAATGCTCCACTGGGAAATTTAATATGCAAATTGCCTCTTCAGAGAAAAAGAGGACTTGAACTCTTTAGCACCACCTATTGGACATGCCAGAGCCAGTGTGTCATTCTCTACAAGGAGAAACGTTACCCCTGAGAAGGAGAGAGGGAGACAAGTTGGAGAATGAGAGAGAGAGGGAGAGGAGGTTGGAGAAAGAGAGAGAAGGTGGGAGGAGAGGAGGTGGGAGAAGGAGAGAAAGAGTGAAGAGGTGGGAGAAGGAGAGAGAGGGAGAGGAGGTGGGAGATGGAGAGGAGGTGAGGGAAGGAGAAAGAGGGAGAGGAGGTGGGGGAAGGAGAGAGGGGGAGAGGAGGTGGGAGAAGGAGAGAGGGGGAGAGGAGGTGGGAGAAGGAGAGAGGGGGAGAAGAGGTGGGGGAAGGAGAGGGAGAGGAGGTGGGGGAAGGAGAGAGGGGGAGAGGAGTTGGAGAAGGAGAGAGGGGGAGAGGAGATGGGGGAAGGAGAGGGAGAGGAGGTGGGGGAAGGAGAGAGAGGGAGAGGAGGTGGGGGAAGGAGAGAGGGGGAGAGGAGTTGGAGAAGGAGAGAGGGGGAGAGGAGGTGGGGGAAGGAGAGGGAGAGGACATTTGGGAAGGAAAGAGAGGGAGAGGAGGTGGGGGAAGGAGAGAGGGGGAGAGGAGGTGGGGGAAGGAGAGAGAGGGAGAGGAGGTGGGGGAAGGAGAAGGAGAGGGGGTGGGGGAAGGAGAGAGAGGGAGAGGAGGTGGGGGAAGGAGAGATGGAGAGAGGAGTTGGAGAAGGAGAGAGGGGGAGAGGAGGTGGGAGAGGGAGAGAAGGTGAGGGAAGGAGAGAGAGGGAGAGGAGGTGGGGGAAGGAGAGAGGGGGAGAGGAGTTGGAGAAGGAGAGAGGGGGAGAGGAGGTGGGAGAGGGAGAGGAGGTGAGGGAAGGAGAGAGGGGGAGAGGAGGTGGGGGAAGGAAAGAGAGTGAGAGGAGGTGGGGGAAGGAGAGATGGGGAGAGGAGTTGGAGAAGGAGAGAGGGAGAGGAGGTGGGAGAGGGAGAGAAGGTGAGGGAAGGAGAGAGAGGGAGAGGAGGTGGGGGAAGGAGAGATGGGGAGAGGAGTTGGAGAAGGAGAGAGGGGGAGAGGAGGTGGGAGAGGGAGAGAAGGTGAGGGAAGGAGAGAGAGGGAGAGGAGGTGGGGGAAGGAGAGATGGGGAGAGGAGTTGGAGAAGGAGAGAGGGGGAGAGGAGGTGGGAGAGGGAGAGAAGGTGAGGGAAGGAGAGAGAGGGAGAGGAGGTGGGGGAAGGAGAGAGGGGGAGAGGAGGTGGAGGAAGGAGAGAGAGGGAGAGGAGGTGGGGGAAGTAGAGAGAGGGAGAGGAGGTGGGGGATGGAGAGAGGGGGAGAGGAGGTGGGGGAAGGAGAAGGAGAGGAGGTGGGGGTAAGAGGGAAGGTGAGATAATTATTTCGTTGGAGAGTGCTGGGTTTGGGGATAATGAAGGAGAGGTAGTATTAGTGGAGCAATAACTGAACTGTATGGACCAATGTAAGTGTGGGAAGATAAGGCGGTAAGTACGGTTAATAAGCAGTTGTAGCTCTTTCTTTCTGGCTCATTTCTGGTATATTTCTTATATGCACTTAATAGTTGCACTTTATGAAGCTGCATGCATAGGCCGCATAGAGTTGATTTTGTCCTTCTTGGTACGGACTAAGGAACAGGAACAAACACAGTCTATGCAGTGCAATGATAGTCCAGTATACGGCTCAGTCCATAGCTGGGGGTGAAGGACCCTGCAGCCACCTAAGCGTCCTCAATCCAGCAAAATAGAGAGCAACAAGCACAAAGAAAACAAAACGAAAGCACAGTCCAGCCTATACAGCTTCTTCAGGGCCACTAGGCCACATGCGTTTTTCCGAACCCCAACAGTCCTTCTCATCACAAAGGCCCAGGACGGATCACAGCAGGGGTATCAGGATCATAACTGGCAGTACCCCCGCTGTGCCGTTTAACAGCTTTGGCCAACCAGCCCAACATTGGGACCCTGTCTCTACTCACTATGCTCCGGTGAAGGCTTAGAGGATGATCTCTGTCCCCCTACTGGGCTTTGTTCTCCCCGGGGTTGGTCTGCACGTTGCCCAGACTCTTGTGCCAAGGACATCCCCGACACAGAGACCAAAGATATAACCCCTTGCGCTACTTGGACTGCAGCAGACCCTTGAGAAGCCGTTTAACAGATTGTCTCTTGCACAACAGATGCACTTCAAACCAGATTGGTCCTGAGTGGAGGGTTTTGGTACCTTGATACCAACCATGGCCACCTCTCCAACTTGACCTTCCTTATAGTTTGAGTTCCAGATTTCTGTAGTGGTATCAGAAACGACATCGGCAGGACCATACAATATCCCACCGCTGCTGTCACTTTGTCAGGAACGTCAGGGATTCTCGCACACACAATCGCGATTACTCACTACATAGCTATCGACAAGTGAGCAGTGAGCATATGGCGTACACACTTCCGGATTCCAATGCATGGAAAATGTGTATACGCCCCCGTATAGTCACTGCCAGCTTCACGATAGCCCAATTAAGATTATTTGCTGCCACCACCAATCAGTTTGAAGATATAATACAGGCCTGATTGGACGCCTGCTTTCTGGTAGCATATATGATTTCGGGGAAGGAAAAGAGCAAAATAAACAGGACTATTACATTTTAGATTTAATCCAAAAGGGAGGCAGTGTTTCTGAAAAATATACAAAGATTTTACAAAGGGGGACAAGATAATACAGCATATACAGTTACACAAAATAAAAGGGATTAATAAAAGACTTACTAGACCGATCGCAGAGACGATTCAGTTTAGCTGGAGGGGAGGCGCTCCAATTGATTTGGCAGTTATCCAACAGGACCCGTGCTTCTAGAATATATACCTCCCGGCATGAGCGTGGGTCAGCTGGGTCTTTTATGTCGAAGTGGGGACCTGAATACACATTCCCCTGTGATGACCTCACGTGGGGTGGGCTCCACCCTTCATGTTTTTATTAAAATCCCTAATTTCTGCGATAACTTCTTGCTGGTTGATCGGAGAAGTTTGCAAGTGACACCATATTTTTTATTACGAATTTACCTTTCTGTAGAGACCAGACATGACATGGCTGTTGTCCGTTATTTTGGTACTTTTGCGCCACAGCTCACCGGAAGGGCTCACAGATCTAGAAAAAATATGCGTATCGTTCCTTGGCTAACCCTGCAGCTAAAAAGATGTGTCCCATCATAATCGGAGTTATAGAAACTCCAATATTCCATATTTTATTTTGGTGTCTGCAAGACTGCAGATTGAACACATATGCAAATGGTGATGTCTTGGTGTGAAATAAAATTCCTTTGAAGCTTAGGAGCTGTATCCCCCTCACCCAGGTGTCTATTCACCACCCCTGTCTCTCCATTTGATATGTTAATTAGCCTGGACAGTTGGTGGCTCCTGCTATTTGCTTAGAAGCCACTTCTCTAGAGCATCAGCTTTTGTTCCTTTGACAAATAGTATAGTGGAGGGGTAAGAGGGGTTTGAGGGAGAGAGAAATTTTTAATATTTTCTAAGACAAGCGGCCTTTCTTCCTTCCATCATTCCACATCTGCCACCGTGCATGACTGTGTCACTCCAACTTCATTCCACCCATGTGGGCCACCCAGCCTCAGGAATGTTACCCACTCACCAGGAGAGAGTTTGTGTAGCCTTGGTGGTCGTTTTTCCATTTTCACCACACTCCTGTTGGCATACACATTGTGACCAGTCCGAAGGTCATGAATGAATCTGAAACCCTTCCTCCATTTGAAACAAATTATTTCTCCGTGGGAGTACTGTTCCTCAAATCACTCCACCTTGGGGCCCACCAACCACTCTTGGGCCAAGACTTCGTCTGCCCTCACTGCATTTGACACATCCGCCATGTAGAGTTGCCCCTTGATTTGATGGAACCTTTCCCGACCTCTTTCACTCGTCTAAGGAAATCGGGACATGGGCTATTCTTCAGTTACCGCTCCAGGTGGTTCAAGTTACCCTTTGTGGATTTTCTTAATGGGCTTCCACTTCCTCACAAACAGACCAGGCCAGCCTAGGTCTTCTTCGTTGCTTTCTGATCCTTGGAACAGGGCTTTTGGTTCCTCCATGATGAACCTTCTTGTCTCACATTGCTGCTTCTTCGATTCCCAACAGTGTGATGACGCTCTTCCTTCTGTAGGTCCATCCTTCCATGAGCTGTCCTTCTCCTGAATTACACATGTCTTGCCTCTTTCCTGGTGCCTCCTCCTATGTTCTTCCGTCACCTCTCAGTGGGCAGACCTTCTCCTTTCAACGCGCGTTCCTCTGTCTCGCACTTCCCACAGGTTTCTCTTCACAGGACATTCCCGACTTTGGGTTGAACCATTGATGGGCTGGGCAAACCTTTCCTCTTTTCGGCACCCTCTGCTCCCACAGTGGGTGGGTTTCTTCTTTCTGTACTGCGACACTAATCTCCATCTTGAGATACCATTCAGGCACCATCATTAAACATGCTTCAGACTCCATCTTCCCCACATTTATTTTCTGCAAGACTCAATCCTGTTGACTACGCCAAATGTAACGGGTGGGATGGCCATAGCTGAGGATCACATCCGCGACCCTCCATGCTACAGAAAAATGGGGATCCTGTCTGGGTGTGTGTGCTGTTACCTTAGTGATACGCCTCTGGAGGCCCCATGCTGCCGTTGGATATGGCAGGCCAGGACCCGATTAGGTAGAGAAGAACAAGGGAGACCAAAGTCTAAACATAATTTTTTCTTTAACGAAGAAACCGATGAAACATTTGTACATCACACAGCAAGTGTGACACTTGGAGAATACATCTTCTGCACAATCCAGAGGCAGGAACTTCACAGTTTCACGAGAGTCGGCTGCATGCCCCAAGGTGTGTTGCTACGACCCCTCACAACTATTCTCAATATCTATTTGGTGTGGCCACACGCTCCTTGCTGTGCCGCTGCATTTTCAATTTCCCATAGCAGAGCTCGTGTCCCACCCGGGCCGTCTTCTCCTCCAGTAGGCCAGGAGCCATACACCTTTATTTTTATGTTGACTTTTGAATTTGTGTTCTTCTTTGGTTGCTCAACACAGACTATTATTTGTGTAAACCTCAATGTTGATCACTTGAGGTGATATTTGGTAATTGATGAATGGCTGTTATCTACATCTTATATCAGCTCCTATAATGTATCGTCTGCCAGTTTTTCAATA
This sequence comes from Phyllobates terribilis, assembly GCF_046119375.1. Taxonomy (NCBI): domain Eukaryota; kingdom Metazoa; phylum Chordata; class Amphibia; order Anura; family Dendrobatidae; genus Phyllobates; species Phyllobates terribilis. The sequence goes on along the minus strand of NW_027364488.1, from coordinate 146,451 downwards.
CAGGGACTCAGTATCTTTGAACAATGGATGTGTGCTAGATATTTTAAATACCATTGTGGGGTGTTTGCCAGTCAACCTTGGGGGATGCAATCAATGGGAAGGAAAGAAAAAAACAGCACTATTCAGACCGCATACCTTGCTGGAGATCAGAGGATAGTCAGACTGCTGCTGGCCAGCGCCGTGACAAACAGGTGCTCTAACCGAAGGAAGGATATCCTGAATACAATAAGAAGTGGATGAAGGTGGCACTCTGTTGGAGCGTTGCAAAAGACTTTATTCAAAAGGCACACAGATAAAACATGGAGCCCGGGAAGCAGGAGTCCTCAGGGACACTTCCATGAGGACTCCCACTTCCCTGGCTCCATGTTTTATCCATGTGCCTTTTGAATACAGTCTTTTTCAATGCACCAACCATGTTACAGAGTGCCACCTTCATCCACTTCTTATTGTAACCTTGGGGGATGAGCTGCGGATTCTCGAGCACTGTGGAATAATATCATGCGCCCTTATCCTTGACCTGTGGATGTAAGCTTCAAAGGACAGTTGTAAACTATTTAAGGGACATATGGCTCTGTAGCAAATAGACTTTACAAAAAGACAGCCGAGAGAGACTCTTCAGGACAGCAACCAGGACACATGGCTCCATCAAGAGGGAAACAGATCCCATTGACCATCGCTGAACTCTCAGAGACGTTATGTAGAAATCCAGGTTGGGACAATCAGGTCACCTGACCACAGATCTCACTGCTCTATTCCCGGTCGGTCAGTGGAAGAGTGAGACTCTATGACTTGCACCATCTTGTGTATTTGCTGGGACTGTTCTATCTGTTTATTGTCCGTTTGATGGTTCAGTAAAGTATCACCACGCTGTTTTACCCCCACCCTGCGTTGTCTGAGTAGTATTACGCCCACGGAAGACCCCGTGTCTCCACACCTTGTTTCTTTCAGAACGTGCTATCTGAGAATGGTCTCCATTCTTCAAACACAACACCCAGGGAACGATGCAGGTCTGAGAACATCAGGACCATAGGTCCTTCTCCTTTAGTGCTGGTCCCTATCTGCCTAACAATAGGAACCTAGTTCCTTGTGCCCACTTATCTCCTCCCTTCATGGGTGGTCCAATTAGTTAACCCTGCAGGCCCCAAACCAGATAAAGCAACATATAAAACAGTATAATGCAGGATATAAGCATAGGGTCTTCACGGGGGTGTCGACAGCTTCTCCACGCCTTCACGCGTCCTCTGTAGACCGGGAACATTCTGGGAAATCTCTTTTTTCGCCATTTTGCCTGAGGAGAACAAGCTGCTGATAATTTTGTACACAGTGTATACAGGGAGTATACTGTATATAGTAGTGGTATCCACAGTGTACTGCCATATAGCACCCACACAGAGCATAGCGGTGCCCTCCGTGGACACGAGGGTGATAGGGGAGGTTTGTCCCTCGTGCTTTTACTGACATGTTTTCTTTCTCCCAGGATTCCTCACGCTGCTGCAGAACCTCCTGAAGAACCGCGTGTACGTGCTGTACCTGCTGGTGACGGTGCTGCAGTTCAGCTCCTTTGTGGGGTTCATGACGTTCCTGCCCAAATACCTGGAGCAGCAGTACGGGAAATCCGCGTCCGAGGCCATATTCCTGATAGGTGAGAGCGGAGCACAAGATGGCGGTAATATGGCAGAGGACGAGCGGCCTCACATCTCCTCTCTCCGCAGGAGTCTACAGTCTCCCCATTGTTGCGGTCGGCTACTTCCTGGGGGGTTTCCTCATGAAAAAATACAAAACATCAACATTCATGGCCGCAAAGTTGGGGTTCGGCACCTCGGTCACCGAATATCTGCTTTATCTGCTGGCGTTCACCATGGTGTGTAAGAACGCGGCCATGGCCGGGCTGACCGTGACCTACGACGGGTGAGAGGGCGAAGCACTCACTATCTGTAGTCTGTACCCCCAGTGTCATTATCCTGTACCTCCAGTGTCATTATCCTGTACCCCGAGTGTCATTATCCTGTACCCCCAGTATCATCATCCTGTACCCCCAGTGTCATTATCCTGTACCCCCAGTGTCATTATCCTGTACCTCCAGTGTCATTATCCTGTACCCCGAGTGTCATTATCCTGTACCCCCCAGTGTCATTATCCTGTACCTCCAGTGTCATTATCCTGTACCCCGAGTGTCATTATCCTGTACCCCCCAGTGTCATTATCCTGTACCTCCAGTGTCATTATCCTGTACCCCGAGTGTCATTATCCTGTACCCCCAGTGTCATTATCCTGTACTCCCAGTGTCATTATCCTGTACCCCAAGTGTCATTATCCTGTACTCCAAGTGTCATTATCCTGTACACCGAGTGTCATTATCCTGTACCACCAGTGTCAGCTTCATTATCCTGTACCCCCAGTGTCATTATCCTGTACTCCCAGTGTCATTATCCTGTACCTCCAGTGTCATTATCCTGTACCCCCAGTGTCATTATCCTGTACCCCCAGTGTCATTATCCTGTACTCCCAGTGTCATTATCCTGTACCCCAAGTGTCATTATCCTGTACCCCGAGTGTCATTATCCTGTACACCGAGTGTCATTATCCTGTACCACCAGTGTCAGCTTCATTATCCTGTACCCCCAGTGTCATTATCCTGTACTCCCAGTGTCATTATCCTGTACCCCGAGTGTCATTATCCTGTACCCCCAGTGTCATTATCCTGTACCTCCAGTGTCATTATCCTGTACCCCGAGTGGCAATTATCCTGTACCCCCCAGTGTCATTATCCTGTACCCCGAGTGTCATTATCCTGTACCCCCAGTGTCATTATCCTGTACCTCCAGTGTCATTATCCTGTACCCCGAGTGTCATTATCCTGTACACCGAGTGTCATTATCCTGTACCACCAGTGTCAGCTTCATTATCCTGTACCCCCAGTGTCATTATCCTGTACCCCCAGTGTCATTATCCTATACCCCCAGTGTCATTATCCTGTACCCCGAGTGTCATTATCCTGTACCCCGAGTGTCATTATCCTGTACCCCCAGTGTCATTATCCTGTACCCCGAGTGTCATTATCCTGTACCCCGAGTGTCATTATCCTGTACCCCGAGTGTCATTATCCTGTACCCCCAGTGTCATTATTTCGTACCCCAGTGTCATTATCCTGTACCCCCAGTGTCATTATCCTGTACCCCCAGTGTCATTATTCCTTACCCCCAGTGTCATTATCCTGTACCTCCAGTGTCAGTGTCATTATACTGTACCCCCAGTGTCAGTGTCATTATCCTGTACCCTGAGTGTCATTATGCTGAACCCCCAGTGTCAGTGTCATTATCCCCTCAGTGTCGGTGTCCCTTCTCCCCCCAGTGTCGGTGTCCCTTCTCCCCCCAGGGTCAGTGTCCCTTCCCCCCAGTATTGGTTTCCTTTCCTCCCCAGTGTCGATGTCCCTCCCCCCCCCCCAGTGTCGGTGTCCCTTTTCCCCCCAGTATCGGCGTTCATTCCCCACAGTGTTGGTGTCCCTTCTACCCAGTGTCGGTGTCCCTTCTCCCCCCAGTGTCAGTGTCCACTCTCCCCCTCAGTTTCAGTGTACCTTCCTTACTAGTGTCAGTGTCCCTTCTCCCCAGTGTCAATGTCCCTTTTCCCCCCAGTGTCTTTGTCTCTTCTCCCCCCAGTGTGGTTGTCCCTTTTCCCCCTAGTGTCAGTGTTGCTTCTCCCCCCAGTGTGGTTGTCCCTTTTCCCCCCAGTGTCGGTGTCTCTTCTCCCCCAAGTGTCGGCGTCCTTTCCTCCCAGTCTCGGTGTCTCTTCCTTCCTAGTGTCGGTGTCACTTCTCCCCCCAGTGTCAGTGTTGCATCTCCCTCCAGTGTCGGCGTTCCTTCCCTCCAGTGTCGGCGTTCCTTCCCCCCAGTGTCTGTGTCCCTTTCTCCCCCCAGTGTCGGTGTCCCTTCTGCCCCCCAGTGTCGGTGTCCCTTTCTTCCTCCAGTGTTGGTGTCCCTTCTGCCCCCCAGTGTTGGTGTCCTTTCTCCCCCTAGTGTCGGTGTCCTTTCTCCCCCCAGTGTCGGTGTCCATTCCTTCCAGTGTTGGCGTCCCTTCCCCCCAGTGGCAGTGTCCCTCTCCCCAGTGTCGGTTTGCCTTCTCCCCAGTTTCTGCAACCCTTATTCCCCCATTGTCAGAGTGGCTTCTCCCCCCTGTGTCAGTGTCTTTATCCCAAGTGCTGGTTTCCCTTCCTCCCATTGTCAGTGTCCCTCTCCCCATTATCAGTTTCCCTTCTCCCCAGTGTTGGCGTCCCTTTCCCCCAGTGTCAGTGTCCCATCCCCCGTGATCTGGGCTTCACATCATGCTGTGGCTGTGGGTGCTGTTGGCTTCACATTATGCTGTGGCTGTGGGTGCTGCTGGCTTCACATTATGCTGTGGCTGTGGGTGCATTGGGCTTCACATTATGCTGCGGCTGTGGGTGCTGGTGGCTTCACATTATGCTGCGGCTGTGGGTGCAGTGGGCCTCACATTATTCTGCGGCTGTGGGTGCTGTTGGCTTCACAATATGCTGCGGCTGTGGGTGCTGTTGGCTTCACATTATGCTGTGGCTGTGGGTGCAGTGGGCTTCACATTATGCTGCGGCTGTGGGTGCTGGTGGCTTCACATTATGCTGTGGCTGTGGGTGCATTGGGCTTCACATTATGCTGCGGCTGTGGGTGCTGGTGGCTTCACATTATGCTGCGGCTGTGGGTGCTGGTGGCTTCACATTATGTTGCGGCTGTGGGTGCTGGTGGCTTCACATTATGCTGCAGCTGTGGGTGCTGTTGGCTTCACATTATGCTGTGGCTGTGGGTGCAGTGGGCTTCACATTATGCTGCAGCTGTGGGTGCTGGTGGCTTCACATTATGCTGCGGCTGTGGGTGCTGGTGGCTTCACATTATGCTGTGGCTATGTGTGCAGTGAGCTTCACATTATGCTGCGGCTGTGGGTGCTGGTGGCTTCACATTATGCTGCGGCTGTGGGTGCTGTTGGCTTCACATTATGCTGTGGCTGAGGGTCCTGTTGGCTTCACATTATGCTGCGGCTGTGTGTGCAGTGTGCTTCACATTATGCTGTGGCTGTGGGTGCTGTTGGCTTCACATTATGCTGCGGCTGTGTGTGCAGTGAGCTTCACATTATGCTGTTGCTGTGGGTGCTGTTGGCTTCACATTATGCTGTGGCTGTGGGTGCAGTGGGCTTCACATTATGCTGCGGCTGTGTGTGCAGTGAGCTTCACATTATGCTGTTGCTGTGGGTGCTGTTGGCTTCACATTATGCTGCGGCTGTGTGTGCAGTGTGCTTCACATTATGCTGCGGCTGTGGGTGCTGGTGGCTTCACATTATGCTGCGGCTGTGCGTGCAGTGTGCTTCACATTATGCTGTGGCTGTGGGTGCATTGGGCTTCACATTATGCTGCGGCTATGTGAGCAGTGAGCTTCACATTATGCTGTGGCTGTGGGTGCTGTTGGCTTCATATTATGCTATTGCTGTGCGTGCAGTGTGCTTCACATTATGCTGTGGCTGTGGGTGCATTGGGCTTCACATTATGCTGTGGCTGTGTGTGCAGTGTGCTTCACATTATGCTGCAGCTGTGGGTGCTGGTGGCTTCACATTATGCTGCGGCTGTGCGTGCAGTGTGCTTCACATTATGCTGCGGCTGTGGGTGCTGGTGGCTTCACATTATGCTGCGGCTGTGGGTGCTGGTGGCTTCACATTATGCTGCGGCTGTGGGTGCTGGTGGCTTCACATTATGCTGCGGCTGTGGGTGCTGGTGGCTTCACATTATGCTGCGGCTGTGCGTGCAGTGTGCTTCACATTATGCTGCGGCTGTGGGTGCTGTTGGCTTCACATTATGCTGCGGCTGTGTGTGCAGTGAGCTTCACATTATGCTGTGGCTGTGGGTGCTGTTGGCTTCACGTTATGCTGTGGCTGTGTGTGCAGTGAGCTTCACATTATGCTGCGGCTGTGGGTGCTATTGGCTTCACATTATGCTGTGGCTGTGGGTGCTGTTGGCTTCACATTATACTGCGACTGTGGGTGCTGGTGGCTTCACATTATGCTGCGGCTGTGGATGCGGTGGGTTTCACCCTGTCTGACTTCTTGCTGTCGCATTTTCAGGGTGGAGGCCATTTCTTATCTGGACAATGTGACTTCAGGTTGTAATGTAAACTGCAGCTGCGCCACTGACGTGTGGGACCCCGTGTGTGGGGATGACGGGGTGGGCTACGTGTCCGCCTGCCTGGCCGGCTGCTCGTCGTCTTCAGGGTCCGGGGCAGACATGGTGAGATGGCGGCGCGCGCCCTGGTTATGCGTTCGGACTCTTCTCTCTGCTTTCCTGCAGGTTTTCCAGGACTGTGGCTGCGTGCGCTCGGTGAACGGCTCGGCTGTGCGGGGGCAGTGTCCGCGGGAGGAGGCTTGTGGTGTCATGCTGGTCTACTTCATGGTGCTGAACCTGGCCTGCAGCTTCATCTACTCGCTGGGGGCCATGCCTGGGTATTTGGTGCTCGTCAGGTGCGGACATCACCCCCATCATCCACCCCTGCGGGACCCCCGACCTGCGCTGCCACTGACTCATCTTCTCATTGCATCCTCCCTGTAGGAGTCTGACCCCGCAAGAGAAGTCCTTCGGTCTCGGTCTCCATCTTCTGGCGGCTCGAGCTCTCGGTAAGTGATGAGGGGGAACAGAGGAGACCCCCAAAGCCGAATCGTCTGCCCCTGAGACACGAGGCTGATATGTCCCCTCTGCATTTCAGGCGGAATCCCCTCCCCCATTTATTATGGAGCCGCCATAGACACCACCTGTATAAAGTGGGGGGCAAACAGCTGTGGTGACCCCGGGGCCTGCCGCATGTATGACAGCGACCACTACAGGTGAGACCGAGCTGCCGGAGGAAGACAGCGAACTGAGAGCGCAGCTCTGGAGGATGAGACATGATGTAACAGCAGAATAGTGACTGCAGCTCTGGAGGTGACTGGAGGATAAGACATGATGTAACAGGAGAATAGTGACTGCAGCTTTGGAGGTGACTGGAGGATAAGACATGATGTTGTGATGCTCGCAGCCCACCCTGGGAGATGGGGGTACTCGGAGCTGGGTCGGATGTTTGGGGGTTGCAGTCGTGGCCTTGACCCGTTCCTTGCCCAGGGCCGTGACATAAAAGATTTAATGGGCTTTCACGGTTTGGTGTTAATCGAGTGGATGCAATGACTACGCCACCTGTGGTTTCTGGTGATCCTCCACCAGCTCTGCGTTCAGTCCTCTGAGGCGGGATGTAGTGGCAGCAGAAGATGGTACTACTCCCCACAGGCGGAGCAGGGCCTCAGGGCAGAGGAGATGGATGAGGGGGGTAGTAGTGGGTGGTGCGGTGCGGTGTCGCGCTGAAATAAGGGCCCGGAGGCAGGGATGCAGTCTTCCAAGCTTTACTCACGTTGTTAGGTGTCAGCTTCAAGGCTTCTCCTTGCTCCTCACGGCGCGTTGCGGCCACCAGGAAGGGGTTCAGCACACTCCGGGTAGTTCAGGTGCATCAATCAGGACCCCTGCACCAGAGTGCTCCTAGACTTCTCCCACTAGGTCCTCTCCTGCCCGTATGTGGTGCGTGTACTAAGGCCGGGTCTCCCTCTGGACTATGCACAGAACAAGGGTACGGGTGGCGACTCCGCTCCGTTACCCGGTGGGATCCACTGAGCCTCCGGGCTTCTCCGACTAAGACTTAAAGTGACAGAGTCAGATATCGGGGGCCGGTACCCCTTTTGCAGCAGGAATCCCTCTGACTAGGCCAGAATAGTGAGGACAGGTGGGGTATACCGCTCCGTCTGCATCCCCCTGGGATCCTTTTGCCTGTGGAGCTTGTCTCCTCCGCTCCCCTCCAAGGCCTTCTTAGGTAGGGACCTTGACCGGGTAGAGACAGTGGTTAACTCCCGCCCGCTCCTCGCCTCAAGGCCAGAGCACGAGGACCGTGTCCCCATCAGCTGCAGGTTCCACCGGAAGCCACGTTTAGTGATGAAGATCACAATCAAAGACCATAAGCCCAAGATGGCCGTTTGTTAAATATGAATTTTGTGGTGTAACCTAAAGTGCGTCCTCCACCCTCACCCACTACATGATTCCCCCTAACTTTAGTTCCCCCCATCTCCTCTTATCCCGGCTGGGGCAGCACCCTGTTGCCTATAAGCCCCCCTCAGGTGGGAGAGGTGTAGTGTTGAATGGATAGCTGAGTCCTGAGAGGTGCTCCTTCCTTACCTCGGAGAGGAGATACCACACCTCGGCCTGAGGTGCAGTACCCCTGTAGTGACTGAACCCTCAGGGGCGCCACAATGTAACAGCAGAATAGTGACTGCAGCTCTGGAGGTGACTGGAGGATAAGACATGATGTAACAGCAGAATAGTGAGTGCTGCTCTGGAGGTGTCTGGAGGGTAAGACATGATGTAACAGCAGAATAGTGACTGCAGCTCTGGAGGATAAGACTAGATGTAACAGCAGAATAGCGAGTGCTGCTCTGGAGGTGTCTGGAGGGTAAGACATGATGTAACAGCAGAATAGTGACTGCAGCTCTGGAGGTGTCTGGAGGGTAAGACATGATGTAACAGCAGAATAGTGACTGCAGCTCTGGAGGTGACTAGAGGATAAGACACGATGTAACAGCAGGATAGTGACTGCAGCTCTGGAGGTGACTGGGGGATAAGACACAATGTAACAGCAGAATAGTGACTGCAGCTCTGGAGGTGACTGGAGGACAAGACACGATGTAACAGCAGAATAGTGACTGCAGCTCTGGAGGTGACTGGAGGATAAGACATGATGTAACAGCAGAATAGTGAGTGCAGCTCTGGAGGTGACTGGAGGATAAGACTAGATGTAACAGCAGAATAGTGAGTGCTGCTCTGGAGGTGTCTGGAGGGTAAGACATGATGTAACAGCAGAATAGTGACTGCAGCTCTGGAGGATAAGACTAGATGTAACAGCAGAATAGCGAGTGCTGCTCTTGACGTGTCTGGAGGGTAAGACATGATGTAACAGCAGAATAGTGACTGCAGCTCTGGAGGTGACTAGAGGATAAGACAGGATGTAACAGCAGAATAGTGACCGCAGCTCTGCAGGTGACTGGAGGATAAGACATGATGTAACAGCAGAATAGTGACTGCAGCTCTGAAGGATAAGACTAGATGTAACAGCAGAATAGTGAGTGCTGCTCTGGAGGTGTCTGGAGGGTAAGACATGATGTAACAGCAGAATAGTGAGTGCAGCTCTGGAGGTGACTGGAGGGTAAGACATGATGTAACAACAGAATAGTGACTGCAGCTCTGGAGGTGACTGGAGGGTAAGACATGATGTAACAACAGAATAGTGAGTGCAGCTCTGGAGGTGACTGGAGGGTAAGACATGATGTAACAACAGAATAGTGACTGCAGCTCTGGAGGTGACTGGGGGATAAGACTAGATGTAACAGCAGAATAGTGAGTGCAGCTCTGGAGGTGATTTGTGTCTGTTTTTTCAGGTTCTTCTACATTGGGATCCCCTCGGCTTTGTACTTTGTCTCCTATGTCCCGTGCATCTTCATCCTTCTCGCCCTCAGACGGGGGTCCGCTCGCACACATGGTGGCACGTATTGACCGGGGGTCGTGGACGCTGCGCTGCATTGCACATACGATGACACCGCATGGCGCCGTCTGTGGAAATAAATATCATTAGTGGAAATATAATCCTCATCATCGTCATCGTTATCATTAGAGTCCTTCATCTCTGGAAACGACAGATATATCTAAAAGTCACCACTAGGGGACGCCATCACTCCTCAATAATAAAGAGCAGAAAAACGGAACAAATGGAAGAAAAGATGAAACATCCAAACATAAATCCTCAAAACTCTGACCCCGCGGCACCAAGGAGAAATCCCACCACAAGGAGCTACTACTGACAGCTACACGTATCTCTGTATACAGGGAGCTCCCCCTAGTGGTGGCTGCAGACAGGATCTTATCATGTATCTCTGTATACAGGGAGCTCCCCCTAGTGGTGACTGCAGACAGGATCTTATCATGTATCTCTGTATACAGGGAGCTCCCCCTAGTGGTGGCTGCAGACAGGATCTTATCATGTATCTCTGTATACAGGGAGCTCCCCCTAGTGGTGGCTGAAGACAGGATCTTATCATGTATCTCTGTATACAGGGAGCTCCCTCTAGTGGTGACTGTGGACAGAATCTTATCATGTATCTCTGTACACAGGGAGCTCCCCCTAGTGGTGGCTGCAGACAGAATCTTATCATGTATCTCTGTATACAGGGAGCTCCCCCTAGTGGTGGCTGCAGACAGGATCTTATCATGTATCTCTGTATACAGGGAGCTCCCCCTAGTGGTGACTGCAGACAGGATCTTATCCTGTATCTCTGTATACAGGGAGTTCCCCCTAGTGGTGGCTGCTGACAGAATCTTATCATGTATCTCTGTATACAGGGAGCTCCCCCTAGTGGTGACTGCAGACAGGATCTTATCCTGTATCTCTGTTTACAGGGAGTTCCCCCTAGTGGTGGCTGCAGACAGGATCTTATCATGTATCTCTGTATACAGGGAGCTCCCCCTAGTGGTGACTGCAGACAGGATCTTATCCTGTATCTCTGTATACAGGGAGTTCCCCCTAGTGGTGGCTGCTGACAGGATCTTATCATGTATCTCTGTATACAGGGAGCTCCCCCTAGTGGTGGCTGCAGACAGGATCTTATCATGTATCTCTGTATACAGGGAGCTCCCCCTAGTGGTGACTGCAGACAGGATCTTATCATGTATCTCTGTATACAGGGAGCTCCCCCTAGTGGTGGCTGCAGAGAGGATCTTATCATGTATCTCTGTATACAGGGAGCTCCCCCTAGTGGTGGCTGCAGACATGATCTTATCATGTATCTCTGTATACAGGAAGCTCCCCCTAGTGGTGACTGCAGACAGGATCTTATCATGTATCTCTGTATACAGGGAGCTCCCCCTAGTGGTGGCTGCAGAGAGGATCTTATCATATATCTCTGTATACAGGGAGCTCCCCCTAGTGGTGGCTGCAGAGAGGATCTTATCATGTATCTCTGTATACAGGGAGCTCCCCCTAGTGGTGGCTGCAGACAGGATCTTATCATGTATCTCTGTATACAGGGAGCTCCCCCTAGTGGAGGCTGCAGACAGGATCTTATCATGTATCTCTGTATACAGGAAGCTCCCCCTAGTGGAGGCTGCAGACAGAATCTTATCATGTATCTCTGTATACAGGGAGCTCCCCCTAGTGGAGGCTGCAGACAGGATCTTATCATGTATCTCTGTATACAGGGAGCTCCCCCTAGTGGTGGCTGCAGACAGAATCTTATCATGTATCTCTGTATACAGGGAGCTCCCCCTAGTGGAGGCTGCAGACAGGATCTTATCATGTATCTCTGTATACAGGGAGCTCCCCCTAGTGGTGGCTGCAGACAGGATCTTATCATGTATCTCTGTATACAGGGAGCTCCCCCTAGTGGAGGCTGCAGACAGGATCTTATCATATATCTCTGTATATAGGGAGCTCCTCCTAGTGGAGGCTGCAGACAGGATCTTATCATATATCTCTGTATACAGGGAGCTCCCCCTAGTGGAGGCTGCAGACAGGATCTTATCATATATCTCTGTATACAGGGAGCTCCCCCTAGTGGTGGCTGCAGACAGGATCTTATCATGTATCTCTGTATACAGGGAGCTCCCCCTAGTGGTGGCTGCAGACAGGATCTTATCATGTATCTCTGTATACAGGGAGCTCCCCCTAGTGGAGGCTGCAGACAGGATGTTATCATGTATCTCTGTATACAGGGAGCTCCCCCTAGTGGAGGCTGGAGACAGGATGTTATCATGTATCTCTGTATACAGAGAGCTCCCCCTAGTGGTGGCTGCAGACAGGATCTTATCACGTATCTCTGTATACAGGGTGCTTCCCCTAGTGGTGGCTGCAGACAGAATCTTATCATGTATCTCTGTATACAGGGAGCTCCCCCTAGTGGTGGCTCCAGAACGAGTCGTATCATGTATCTCTGTATACAGGGAGCTCCCCCTAGTGGTGGCTGCAGACAGAATCTTATCATGTATCTCTGTATACAGGGAGCTCCCCCTAGTGGTGGCTGCAGACAGGATCTTATCATGTATCTCTGTATACAGGGAGCTCCCCCTAGTGGTGGCTGCAGACAGGATCTTATCATGTATCTCTGTACACAGGGAGCTCCCCCTAGTGGTGACCACAGAAAGGATCTTATCATGTATCTCTGTATACAGGGAGCTCCCCCTAGAGGTGACTGCAGACAGAATCTTATCATGTATCTCTGTATACAGGGAGCTCCCCCTAGTGGTGGCTGCAGGCAGGATCTTATCATGTATCTCTGCATACAGGGAGCTCCCCCTAGTGGTGGCTGCAGACAGAATCTTATCATTTATCTCTGTATACAGGGAGCTCCCCCTAGTGGAGGCTGCAGAAAGGATCTTACCATGTATCTCTGTATACAGGGAGCTCCCCCTAGTGGTGGCTGCAGACAGAATCTTATCATGTATCTCTGTATACAGGGAGCTCCCCCTAGTGGTGGCTGCAGACAGGATCTTATCATGTATCTCTGTATACAGGGAGCTCCCCCTAGTGGTGGCTGCAGACAGAATCTTATCATGTATCTCTGTATATAGAGAGCTCCCCCTAGTGGTGGCTGCAGACAGGATCTTATCATGTGTCGCTGTATACAGGGAGCTCCCCCTAGTGGTGGCTGCAGACAGAATCTTATCATGTATCTCTGTATACAGGGAGCTCCCCCTAGTGGTGGCTGCAGACAGGATCTTATCATGTATCTCCTATATTCCTGTCATGCACAATGTGGGAAAGACTAAGTGAAACACGAAGGGATGACGGGAGGGTAGCCCAAATGCTAGGCAAAGGGGGAGTGGAGACCCGTAGACAGATCTAATATCACCCTACCTCTCCTTACCTCTCCTACTGTCCCTATATAGGTTCCGCACCTATCGCCGAACAGGAAACCTAATCCCTATAAATCCCTAGCGCTAGGCCCTAGATAGGGAGGCTGGGATGAGCACTGGTCAGTCCCCACTATAAACTAAAGGGCACAGAGTTGTGATGTTCCCTAATTACTTTGTGGCGCAGATTAGATGGTATAGTAACCTTCCTGAAGGGCAGGAGGCAGAGGCGTCCCGCTGAGCCTCCAACTCCTCAACGTCCAGTTCAAGGTACAATGCTGAAATAACTACCCCCTTCTGTAATATCGGGGCAGGGTTCTCATGGTCACCACCACCAGGGAAGCTCCGGGACAAAGCATCAGCCTTGACATTTTTGACCCTTGGACGAAAAGTGACAACAAAATTGAACCTAGTAATAAACAGGGAATCATCTGGCTCGTCTAGGGTTGAGACGTTTAGCTGACTGGAGATAGGACAGGTTCTTATGGTAAGTGATAACAGTAATAGGGTGGACAGCCCCCTCCAACCAATGTCACCATTCTTCCCACATCATAATTTCTCTCAGCCGAAGACAATTTTTTGGAAAAGAAGGTGCATGGACGCCATTTACCAGGGGACGAACCCTGAGACAACACAGCCCCAACCCCGACATCCGAAGCATCGACCTCCACAATAAAGGGTTGGGAAACATCGGGGTGACTGAGTATAGGAGCAGCGGCAAAACAGTTCTTTAAGGAGGAAAAAGCCTGGAGGGCAGCATCCGATGATTTAGAAAAATCAGACCCCTCTCTAGTCATATCATTGAGGGGTTTCACAATTACTGAATAATTTTGGATGAATTTCAGGCAAAAATTTGTAAAACCCAGAAAACGTTGTAGAGCCTTCAGGTTCTCGGGACGTTCTCAATCATGGAGTGCACGGATCTTCTCCAGATTCATCCGAACACTTGAAGATGACGACAAGTACCCCAAAAACTGCACCTCAGGGACAGCGAAAACACATTTCTCTAGTTTGGCATAAAGTTTGTTATCCCTTAATATCTGGAGCACCTGCTTAACGTGCCCCCGATGGGTCTCAAAATCAGGTGAATAAACCAAAATATCATCCAGGTAGACCACCACTAACCTCCCCACCAAATGATGGAAAATATCATTAATGAAATGCTGGAATACCGCAGGAGCATTGGTAAAACCGAAAGGCATAACCAGACTCTCGATATGCCCTTCCGGGGTATTGAACGCCATCTTCCATTCATCCCCTTCTCTGATTCTTACCAGATTGTAGACCCCCCTTAAATCCATGTTACACACACGCCACTAGGGTCAGATAGGGCGAGACAGGTTACATGAATTCTTTGGAATCCTGGGGGAAGCGTTACTCAGGGCGACCATAGACCATGTGCTGCAGCTTCTCTCAGGCACACAGGGGTATTGACCATCAGGCACAGACACGTAGGTTGTTTCACTTGCTGACCAGACACACTTGACAAGAGTCCTCATAAACGGTAGAACAGTAGCATTTAATATGAAGCCGCACAGCCAGTGCAAGTTAAGTCTTATGAGCAACAGGCTCCAGTGACAAACAGTACAGTTTCCTTAGCAGCACAGCAGTTCACAGTCTTCCCAGTAGTACAGGACAGCACAGTTCTAATGCAAAGGCACATTAATGAACACAGCATTCTTTACAGCACCGTGAGATGGAGGGGGGGTTTGCTGAGGGAGTTGATCCCTGTGACACCATTTCTTCCAGTCCTTATCTTTCTGCCTGACAATAATTTGCACTGTTAGTTCAGGAACTCTACCTGACCTGTGCTTAGCTTCACTCCTGACTTGAATCTTTTTTACTTGCTGGGGGCTTCTGTGAGATACAGAACACACACACCACCTCTCTCTTTGGCTCCAGCCAGACAGTAAACAACTTCCCCACAATCCCCCTGGGGCTCTGCTAAAACACTCCCCTACTCCTGTGACTGTGTTAAACCCTCTATTTGCTGGATGCTTCTGGAGCACAAAACTTCCTGTCTCATGTGCTTGTGTTACTTCTAATAGTTGCTGAATGCTTTTAAAGCAATAGCACTACTTCTGCATGTCACACTCTACAAAAGCACTACTTCTGCATGTCACACTCGGCAACAGCACTACTTCTGCATGTCACACTCTACAACAGCACTACTTCTGCATGTCACACTCTACAACAGCACTACTTCAGCATGTCACACTCTACAACAGCACTACTTCAGCATGTCACACTCTACAACAGCACTACTTCTGCATGTCACACTCTACAACAGCACTACTTCTGCATGTCACACTCTACAACAGCACTACTTCTGCATGTCACACTCTACAACAGCACTACTTCTGCATGTCACACTCTACAACAGCACTACTTCTGCATGTCACAGTCTGCAACAGCACTACTTCTGCATGTCACACTCTGCAACAGCACTACTTCTGCATGTCACACTCTTCCCTCCTTTGTGAATGTTGTCCTCGACATTCGTCTTAATTGGTCAATCTGACCAATTGTGAGACAATAGTGAAAGATGGAAAGATTTATATACAAATTGGCATTGTGAAATTGGTATAACATTCATAAACATTGATAACAACCTAATCTTACGACCTTTTTCTTGTAGGTTGCATGTAAGAAATAAACAATTAACACAATCAGCGTCTCTTCAGCTGGAGCTTTTCATACATCTTCAACCAGCTCTCTCTCTCTCTAGGTTTTAACAGTTCTTTGTTTCTACAAAGTCTTTTAAGGAAAATCAAAGCATGAAAACAAGTCTTTCCACCAGGCAACATCTTCCATACTGCCTCTCGGTGGTGAATACCACTCAAGTGGGCTTACCTGGTCCGCAGGCAGAGATACCTGTTTCCAGTCGACAGTCCTTGGCACTTGACTCGGTTCACCAAGTGTCTCATACGTCAGCATCACAGGCCTCCTCACTTCTCGAGTCGAGATCCTCCTGGTGGGTAGTTCCTCAGATACCACGGGTTCTTCGGTTACAGGAGTTTCTTCCACCGCACTCATTTCCCGTGCTTCCTCAGATGCTCTTGGAGCTGCCTCTGTAAGTTCCTGTACTTCTGTCGCTTGTTTCCACACGGTCTGGTAATTCCGCTCCTCCTGAGTGTCGATCGGTCTCTTCAAGGACCGGTGTTCAGGGATTAGATCTGAATCGGACTTCATCTGTACTCCTTGGTACAAACTCTGGAGCCTCAGGACTTAGTTCACTCTCCTGAGGATGGTACATCCCTCTCCTTGCCGGTCTGAGAAATACAACGATGTGTTCTTCTTCATCGGAACTTTCAAGGTCACTATCCACCTCCTGAGCTTCAGTCTGTGGTGGTCCCTTAGTCAATCTCGGTCGATGTCGGTCTACTTCTGGGAAGTGTTGTTGTGGTGGGAGATAATCACAGGGTAGTAATAAATTCCAATGGACTATTCTGGTCTTCTTGTCTCCCGTTTCCAGTCGGATTTCATACACTGGGCTGTCATCGACTTTCCTCCTTACAACCACATACACCTTGTCTTCCCAATACGAACAAAGTTTTCCTGGACCGCCTTTCTTTCGTACGTTCTTGACTAGCACCCGGCTTCCCGGGGCCAATTCTGCTCCATAACATTTTCGATCATAGTACTCCTTACTCTTGCTCTGTCCTTGCGTAACCACTTTGGACTCTATGTTGTATGCCTCTGCCATCCGTTCCTTCCATTTCCGAACGTACTCTGAATACATTCTGTAAGTCTCGGACACCGGAGTATCGAACATGATGTCGATTGTCAGTCTTGGCGATCGTCCATACAATAGGAATTAGGGTGTGTAACCCGTTGCATCGCTCTTTGTACAGTTATAGGCATGTACCACTTTTGACACAGAACTCTTCCAGTCTTTCTTCTCGTCAGCTGTTAACGTGTGCAATATCAACAATAATGTCCGTGTCACGGTCTGCACACTTTCCTTGTCTGCTATGTTACTATTGTGTGGAGGCTGTCAGTCTGTTTTGGTTTTGTTGGGTCGTTTCTGCAATCATCTGTGTTCACTTCCCTTGATTAGTCTTCTACTTAAGCATGCTAGCTCCTTCACCCAGTGTCAATTGCTGTTGCCTGTGTAGGACTGATCTCTCTGTACTCTGTGCCTGACCCAGCCTGACTATTTTCCCTTCCCTGGATTTTGACCATTTGCCTGTTATCTGACTACTCTTTTGTCTGCTCCCTTTGTACTGCGCCATTTTCCTGGACTTGACTTTGGATTGTTTGACCTCCCTCTATTTATCCAGTAAGTAGCACTTACATAATATTTCTTTCAGTAATATTAGTCTCTTCTCTCCTCTTCTGAGACTGTTATTTCTGTAGTGACTCGCGTCACAGTCCGGTTAAGACGTTCCACTTGTCCATTACCCTCTGGGTGATCGGGCGTTGTGTGGGATCTCTGAATTCTACAGTACTTTCCTAGCTTGGCAAAGAGTTGGTTCTCAAATTCTTTTTATTTGTCGTGGTGTAACCTCCTAGGGAACCCAAACCTCAAAGCAAAATCATTGAAGATCTTCTCTGCCGCTGTTCGACCTGATTTATTGGTGGTGGCATATGCTTGAGCAAATCGAGTGAAATGGTCCATCACCACCAAGATGCATTCGTAACCACCCTTGCACGTCTCGAGATGTAGAAAGTCTATTGAGACCACCTCAAATGGATACGTAGTTTGGATGTTGCCCATAGGTGCCCGGGTTGATGTGTTGGGACATTTATCTTTCAGACACCCACACTCCCTGGTCACGTACCTCTCAATATCTCTCTGCATGTACGGCCAGAAGAAACGCTCACGGATGAAATTTGTTGTCCTTTCCACTCCCAGGTGTCCCATGTTTTCTTGGAGTTCTTTGAAGACCAACCTACGGATACTCTGGGTAGTACCAACTGCCGGTTTTGTCCTCCTTTACGATACAGGATACCGTCTTCGCTGAGGTAGAGCTTTGTCCATTCTTTAATTAAAACAGATACTGCTGGTGACTCATTGTCTCTCTCCCGTTTACTTGGAAACCGATTTTGGTCCACATAAGTAGTACCAATTATCTGATCATCCTGTTGTGCTCTATAGATTTTTCCTTTTGGTAGTTGTTGAATAGACCGGGGGTGATCTTGTTCTCTTGCTTTTATGGTGGTTTCCACCGTCAACGGACACTACAATGGTGTGTCTACCTCCTGATAAGCTTGCACTGCTTGGGTAGTGGTCTCAATTACTTCCAGACTGACTTCCTCCGAGCATTCTTGCATGAACTCCTCAGGCTCTAGAGGCATTCTTGACAATCCATCAGCATCCACATTGCATTTTCCTGGCCTGTTCTTGATGCTGAAATTGAAGTCAGCTAGTTCAGCGACCCATCTCTGACCCGTTGCATTCAGTTTGGCTGTAGCAAGGACATAGGTCAAAGGGTTGTTGTCAGTGTATACCTCAAACTTTTTGTAGTAGAGATAATCTCTAAATCATTCACAGATAGCCCATTTCAGTGCCAGGAACTCCAATTTTCCGGAATGTAGATGGTAATACTTCTCGGCATCTATCAACGTTCTAGAACCATAACCGATGACTCTCAGTTTTCCATCTTGATGCTGATACTGGGCTACCTCCTGCCCTGCGCCTCACAATCAGTGTCCCAAGCCGCTGGCCTTGGATCTTTTCGGGGGCGACCTGCAGTCCCCTGGACCCTCTGTGGCCACCTTTTCGGCGATATAATTGAGGTGGTTGGCAGCTGCACCTTGCGAGTACAGCAGCCTCCGGTTATCTAGCTGAGCCTTGTAGTTCTCCACTAGTTTAGAGGCCGGTCCCCTCTGCGGCTCGATCCCTCCACGTCTGTGTAGATTCGGGCGCACGGGTGGCTTCCTGCACTCACCGTGCCTCTGGGATCCCCTCTGTCTCTGGAGCCTTCCCTCTGCTCCCGTCCTCTCTCACTCTCTCTCCTGGGCCTCTCAGACTAGGCCCCACTCCTCTCAACTCCTGTTCCAAGCACTGGAGCCAGGAGCCTGGACCTCCTCCACTGCTCTCCTGAGCAGGACTCGACCCTTCTAGATAGTTCCTAGCTTTCTTATACTCCTACTGAAGTGCTCCCCTAAACTACTTCCTCCACCCACACCCATTACATGGTTCCGCCCTCCAGCCAGGGACCAGGGCTGTGCTCTCCCTTAGGAGCAATCTCGCCCTTCCCTCTGAAGTGGAGTGTAATAGATGCAAGTGGGTGGGTCCCGGGTAGTACTCCATCCTTACCTGAGAGTGGGATACCACACCTCTGGATGAGATGCAGTACCTCTGTGGTGACTGAACCCGCAGGGGCGCCACATACCCCTCTGGTAAAACACAGCACGTCCGTGGGCTGGAACAGAGTAAAAACACAGGTGTTTTAGACATAAAATTTTAGATGCATCACATAGCAGAATAATACACAACTTTTTCTTCCCTTTATGGGAGGCTCATCTCTTGAACGTTACATGTTTCTTATCAGCTTATAAAACATTATAAAACTTTTTCCAATTAAATTCTCTTCACACCAATCAAACATTTTCATAATAAATACATTTTCAGCAAACTACAGTGAGATCCATAACCGGGTGTCCATCTCACTGAAGAAGGTGCAACATGAGCAACATGAGGGGCCCGTCCGGAAACCCTCAACGTAGGTCCTGGGCGTGGCAGCAGGGCATAGGTGATCCAGCAGTTGGACCACCTCTTCGGCCACGCCAAACGGGTTTTTATTCTGTGGTCTGTATAAAACCAATAAGAAGCACCTTAAGAAGTGCAAACTATTTACGGTTTAAAGTTTTTGCTGCTCACAGTCCTCAGCCTGTCAGTTTTTATACCCTTAACGGGTAACTAAGTAGACACACACAAACTTTTCCAGTTCACTCAACAATGATGTACCCTTCCGGGTAACTATTTACTGTCTTCAACTTTTAAAGCAAACAGGGAGCTCAATAATGGTGCTCCCTCCTGGGAGACACCTGTCCTGCATAGGCTGGCCCAGCCGCGTCGTCAGCTCTAGATGGCAGGGGTGCGTTCTCCTCCTCCTCCATTCTGCACACATTCAGGGCGTACCACCCACGTTCTCCATGGTGACGGGTGTAGGTGACCCTGTCTCCAGGGTACTTAGCTGCAGCCGGAGCAGAAGCTGCTTGTGGACGGCCACGGTCAGCGACACCAGAAGTCAGGGGCATGTCCTCTGCGCTCGCCTTCTGTACATCAAGCGCGTACCACCCCCTCGCTCCTGAGTATTGTGGTAACCAGGCCGCTCCTGGGATGTATGGCATAGACAGTTGCATTATGAGGGCTGCGGCAGCACCCGCTGTTGGAGCTTCTCCTATGGAGGGCATCTTTCTTCCCCCCTAGTTCACCCTCCCGGGGTTTGACTCACCGCTCTAGATACTTATATGTTCGCTCCTTGCACAGCTGGTCACCGAGACTGCTCTGCAGGTCACTGTACAGCCGCACTCTTGCTGCACAGCTTCTCACACTTGTGTTGTATTCACAGGGCTGCAGCAGCTGGATGGATGGGATCACACAGCACAGGGCAGCAGCAGCTGGATGGATGGGATCACACAGCACAGGGCTGCAGCAGCTGGATGGATGGGATCACACAGCACAGAGCTGCAGCAGATGGGATGGATGGAATCCCACAGCACAGGGCAGCAGCAGATGGGATGGATGGAATCCCACAGCACAGGGCAGCAGCAGCTGGATGGATGGGATCACACAGCACAGGGCTGCAGCAGATGGGATGGATGGAATCACACAGCACAGGGCAGCAGCAGCTGGATGGATGGGATCACACAGCACAGAGCTGCAGCAGATGGGATGGATGGGATCACACAGCACAGGGCTCCAGCAGCTGGATGGATGGGATCACACAGCACAGGGCTGCAGCAGCTGGATGGATGGGATCACACAGCACAGGGCTGCAGCAGATGAATGGATGGGATCACACAGCACAGGGCTGCAGCAGATGAATGGATGGGATCACACAGCACAGGGCTGCAGCAGATGGATGAATGGGATCACACAGCACAGAGCTGCAGCAGATGGGATGGATGGGATCACACAGCACAGGGCTGCAGCAGCTCGATGGATGGGATCACACAGTACAGGGCAGCAGCAGCTGGATGGATGGGATCACACAGCACAGAGCAACAGAAGATGGGATGGATGGGATCACACAGCACAGGGCTCCAGCAGCTGGATGGATGGGATCACACAGCACAGGGCTGCAGCAGATGGATGAATGGGATCACACAGCACAGAGCTGCAGAAGATGGGATGGATGGGATCACACAGCGCAGGGCTGCAGCAGCTGGATGGATGGGATCACACAGCACAGGGCTGCAGCAGATGGATGGATGGGATCACACAGCACAGAGCAACAGAAGATGGGATGGATGGGATCACACATCACAGGGCTCCAGCAGCTGGATGGATGGGATCACACCGCACAGGGCTGCAGCAGATGGACGGATGGGATCACACAGCACAGGGCAGCAGCAGCTGGGATGGATGGGATCACACAGCACAGAGCTTCAGCAGCTGGATGGATGGGATCACACAGCACAGGGCTGCAGCAGCTGGATAGATGGGATCACACAGCACAGAGCTGCAGCAGATGGGATGGATGGGATCACACAGCACAGAGTTGCAGCAGCTGGATGGATGGGATCACACATCACAGGGCTCCAGCAGCTTGATGGATGGGATCACACATCACAGGGCAGCAGCAGCTGGATGGATGGGATCACACAGCACAGAGCTGCAGCAGATGGGATGGATGGGATCACACAGCACAGAGCTGCAGCAGATGGATGGATGGGATCACACAGCACAGGGCTGCAGCAGCTGGATGGATGGGATCACACATCACAGGGCAGCAGCAGCTGGATGGATGGGATCACACAGCACAGGGCTGCAGCAGATGGGATGGATGGGATCACACAGCACAGAGCTGCAGCAGATGGGATGGATGGGATCACACAGCACAGAGCTGCAGCAGATGGGATGGATGGGATCACACATCACAGGGCTCCAGCAGCTGGATGGATGGGATCACACAGCACAGGGCTGCAGCAGATGGATGGATGGGATCACACAGCACAGGGCTGCAGCAGCTGGGATGGATGGATGGATGGGATCACACAGCCCTCTGCAGGGGGAGGCAACAATCTCCCCCCTCAGTCTGATGCAAACGGGAAGGATGCCACCTTTCAGCCTAAGTAACAGACAACTCTGGTACAGTCTATGCAAGTGGGAGGGGCCTATTTTGGCACCGTTTCTGAGGCTCCGCCCACAATGTGCTACAGTAATGGCTGCAGTTTATACAGTTATACACAGTCTTTGTGGCACACAGGACCCTGTATACCGGGCTTCAAATCCTGTTCGTGATGCTAAGTATGACGCGCACCCTGGGCCGTGGGGTACTCTGTAGCCGGGCTGATCGGTGCTGGGGGATGTCACAGTGGCGGTGACCCGGTCCGTGACCCAGGGCGGTCAATAAAAAGGGGATTATAGCTTTTATAGTTTAATGTTCATGAATCGTGATGCCACCTATGGTATGTGGCTATATGGGGCTGCCGCTGCGGTGCAGATCCCCTGGAGCTGATGGTGACGCAGCAGAGTTGGTTCAGCTCTCCACAGGCAGAGCTTAGCTCCAGAGCGGTGCAGTGATGTTATAGATGAGGTAGATGTTTCTGTGCAGTGTAGTGCAGGTGATGGCGCCGATAATAATTCCAGGACACAGTGGGGTGCAGTCTTTAAGGTTTACTCACAGTTGTTGAACTCCAGGTTACCACTACTAGAGTAACCTCCCACGTCGTCCTGCGTTCACCAAGGAAGGGGTTCAGCAATCTCTCAAGTAACTCAGGAGTACTTAAACGGGACCCCGTTCTATGTGCCTTCCACGGTCGTTTTCCTGCACTGGATCTCGCCCTCCTGCCCTGCGCCTCACAATCAGTGTCCCAAGCCGCTGGCCTCGGATCTTGTCGGGCGACCTGCGGTCCCCTGGACCCTCTGTGGCCACCTTTTAGGCGATATAATTGTGGTGGTTGGCAGCTGCACCTTGCGAGTACAGCAGCCTCCTGTTTGCTTGCTGAGCCTTGTAGTTTTCCACTAGTTTAGAGGCCGGTCCCCTCTGCGGCCTGATCCCTCCACGTCTGTGTAGATTCGGGCGCACAGGTGGCTTCCTGCACTCACCGTGCCTCTGGGATCCCCTCTGTCTCTGGAGCCTTCCCTCTGCTCCCGTCCTCTCTCACTCTCTCTCCTGGGCCTCTCAGACTAGGTCCCACTCCTCTCAACTCCTGTTCCAAGCACTGGAGCCAGGAGCCTGGACCTCCTCCACCGCTCTCCTGAGCAGGACTTGACCCTTCTAGATGGTTCCTTGCTTTCTTATACTCCTATTGAAGTGCTCCCCTAAACTACTTCCTCCGCCCACACCCACTACATGGTTCCACCCTTCAGCCAGGCACTGTGCTCTCACTTAGGAGCAATCTCGTCCTTCCCTCTGAAGTGGAGTGTATTGGATGCGGGTGTGTGGGTCCCGGGTAGTACTCCATCCTTATCTGAGAGTGGGGTACCACACCTCTGGATGAAATGCAGTACCTCTGTGGCGACTGAACCCGCAGGGGCGCCACAGATGCATTAAAAGAGGCATAGATGCTCATGAGGAGAAGATAATTTTACCTCTATACAAGTCACTAGTGCGACCACACTTAGAATACTGTGTACAGTTCTGGTCTCCGGTGTATAAGAAAGACATAGCTGAACTAGAGCGGGTGCAGAGAAGAGCGACCAAGGTTATTAGAGGACTGGGGGGTCGGCAATACCAAGACAGGTTATTGGAGGACTGGGGGGTCTGCAATACCAAGACAGGTTATTAGAGGACTGGGGGGTCTGCAATACCAAGACAGGTTATTAGAGGACGGGGGGGTCCGCAATACCAAGACAGGTTATTAGAGGACTGGGGGGTCTGCAATACCAAGACAGGTTATTAGAGGACTGGGGGGTCTGCAATACCAAGACAGGTTATTAGAGGACTGGGGGGTCTGCAATACCAAGACAGGTTATTAGATGACTGGGGGGTCTGCAATATCAAGACAGGTTATTAGAGGACGGGGGGGTCCGCAATACCAAGACAGGTTATTAGAGGACTGGGGGGTCCGTAATACCAAGACAGGTTATTAGAGGACTGGGGGGTCTGCAATACCAAGACAGGTTATTAGAGGACTGGGGGGTCTGCAATACCAAGACAGGTTATTAGAGGACTGGGGGGTCTGCAATACCAAGACAGGTTATTAGAGGACTGGGGGGTCTGCAATACCAAGACAGGTTATTACACTTGGGGTTATTTACTGTGGAAAAACGAAGGCTTAGGGGGGGATCTTATTACTATGTACAAGTATATGAGGGGACAGTACAAAGACCTTTCTACTGATCTTTTTACTCTGAGGCCTGAGACGGGGACAAGGGGGCATCTTCTACGTCTGGAGGAAAGAAGGTTTAATCATAATCACAGACGCGGATTCTTTACTGTAAGAGCAGTGAGACTATGGAGCTCTCTGCCGCATGATGTGTAATGAGGGATTCACTACTAACATTTAAGAAGGGCCTGGACGCCTTTCCTGAAAAGTATAATATTACAGGTTATATATACTAGATTCCTTGATAGGGCGTTGATCCAGGGAACTAGTCTGATTGTCGTATGGAGTCGGGAAGGAATTTTTTCCCCCAATGTGGAGCTTAGTGTTTGCCACATGTTTTTTTTTTGCCTTCCTCTGGATCAATATGTTAGACTATAGGGTGAACTAGATGGACTTAATCTTCCTTCAACCTTAAAAACTATGTACTATGTTACCAGCATGATCAGGCAAATGGCAGCAAAGCACCCGACTTTGTGGGCCGAACCCCAGGGTCCACGACCAGTGTCTGCGGGTGGCACCATTGCTTCTTCCACTGTTTTGCGTGCAAGCCAATCCCCTGTCCATGGTGCATGCGAAGATGCCTCCCGCCCTCCACTTGTCGTTGCACACTCTCAAGTAGCAGCATCAGGAAGCACGTCCATGTCCTTGTCCCAGCGCAGCGCTCAGTTGTCCATACCCCAGTACTTGGAACGCAAGCGCAAATACGCAGCCAACGCCCCACACTATTAAATTCTCACATTTCATGACTGCTTGCGCTCGAAATGTTGCCTTTTAGGCTCGTGGAGACGGAGGCATTCCGGAACCTGATGGCGGCGGCCGTCCCTCGGTACTCGGTCCCCAACCGCCACTATTTCTCCCGGTGTGCCGTCCCCGCATTACACAAGCACGTGTCCCAAAAATTAGTCGTGCCCTCAACAACGCAGTTACTGTGAAAGTCCACCTAACCACGGACACGTGGACAAGTGCTTGTAGGCAGGGACTGTACATCTCGCTGACAGCACACTGGGTTAACATAGTGGAAGCCGGGACCTAGTCGGACATTGGGACGGAACACGTCCTCCCGACGCCAAGGATTGCGGGCCCTAGGTCAATCAGGGTTGCCCCCACGGTCTACAGCTCCTGCACCTCATCCTCCTCAGCCTCCTCCTCCTCTTCAGCCTCCAATCTCCGAAATGACCACATAAGTCACAAGCTGGAAGCACTGCAGCACTGCCTCGGCCAAGCGGCAACAGGCTGTGCTGAAGCTAATATTCTTAGGTGACAAACCACACAATGCTGAAGAGTTGTGGACAGCTCTGAAAGAGCAGGAAGATCTGTGGCTCACACCGCTGAACCTACAGCCAGGCATGGTTGTGTGTGACATTGGCCGGAACCTGGTGGCGGCTCTGAGGCGAGGCAAGCTCACACACGTACCATGCCTGGCCCATGTGCTTAACCTCGTGGTTCAGCGATTTCTCAAATCCTACCTGGAGCTGCCGGATCTGCTTGTCAAAGTACGCTGCCTGTGTGCCCATTTTACAAAGTCACCTAGAGCTTCCGCCGCCCTTGCCGTGTTTCAGCAGCGTTTGCAGCTTCCGGCTCACAGACTGGTGTGTGATGTGCCCATGCGTTGGAACTCTACACTGCAGATGTTGGGAGGGGTTTGTGAGCAGAAGAGGGCAGTTGTTGAGTACCAGCATCAACAAGGCCGTCGGAATTCAGTTCAGACTCCACACATAAGACCTCAGGAGTGGACATGGATGTCAGACATATGTACCATCCTCCAAAACTTTGAAGACTCCACCAAGATGGTGAGCGGCGATGATGCCATAATTAGCGTCACCATCCCGCTACTCTGTCTTCTGAAACGCTCTCTGCTCACAATCAAAGAGGAGGCATTGCAGGCGGAGCACGATGAGATGGAGCAAAGAACCATACAGGGTGATTACACACAGCCAAGCCTCATCTCATCCCAACGTGGATTGGGTGACAATGAGGAAGAGGAGGAGGAGGAAGGACAGGAGCTAGTTTCATGTGCTATAGACGGTACTACCTGCACAACTGTCATACCGTCTGTTCAGCGTGGATGGCCTGCGGACAGAGAGGAGGAGGAGAGCATGGTCAGTCATCCTCTTGGTGAGGACAAGGAAGTCTTGCCTGTTAGCAGTCTGGCACGCATGGCTGAGTTTATGTTACGCTGCCTTTCCCATGATCCTCGCGTTCTCAAAATTTTGGGTGACAGTCATTGCTGGTTGGTGACTCGTCTAGACCCACGCTACAAGGAGAACTTTATATCTCTTATTCCTGAGGCGGACAGGTCTACAAAAATGGGGCAGTACCAGAAGGCCCTTGTTTCGGAACTATTAAAAAAATTCCCATCTGAAAACGCTGGTGGCAGAGGTCACAGTTCGTTGGACAACCAAGGAGTACAGGCGAGAGAGACACAACTCCAATCCAGCAGAGGCAGGGGAACACTGTCAAAGTTCTGGGAGAGTTTTCTCAGACCCTCCCATCACACAGGCCCTGAGTACTCTCACAAGGAGTGCAAAGTTTGGGAAGATGGTGAGGGAGTACCTTGCTGACCGTACCAGCGTCCTCCATGATTCCTCTGTGCCTTATAATTATTGGGTATCCAAGCTGTGTATGTGGAATGAACTGGCTCTCTACTCCTTGGAGGTCCTGGCCTGCCCTGCCGCCAGCGTTTTATCAGAGCGGGTTTTTAGTGCCGCTGGTGGAATTATAACTGATAAGCGCATCCGCCTGTCAACTGAAAATGCTGACAGGCTGACTCTTATAAAAATGAACAAGGGCTGGATTGGGCCGGACTTCTCAACACCACCGAATGATAGCAGCGTAACATAAACTAAAATCCAGTGTCTTGTTTTGGGAGGTGTATTCCCATGCACCTCTCCACACCCACACATGGGTATACGCTTCCTGATTTAGGCTATTTGCTCTTGTCCTCCTCCTTCTCCTCATCCTCCACCACCATATCACCAGGGTGACCATGGTCTGTGATGCAACACCCACATCATTTTTTTAAAGGGTGTTTATGATGCCCGTAAAAAAAAAATGTATACACTATGTTCATGTATACCCCCCAGGGGTAAATGTTTGTCAGCCCATACACTTAGTGCATGAGCATTACAAGTATAGGAGACCCGCTGGTTTCTAATGGGAACATTTTTTTATGAGGCCCTCCTCCACATCTCTTCCAAGGGCCATTGGAGTGCCTTCCAATTTTTGGCAACCCTTGCATTCACGGCATTGGCCAACACTATGGGAAACCCACTTCCTAATAATGGGAACATTGTTTTCAGGAGGCCCTCTGACCTCCACGTCTCTTCCAAGGGGCCTCCAAATTTTTGGCAACCTTGCATTTACTGCATAGGAAAACACAATGGGAGACCCACTTCCTAATAATGGGAACATTGTTTTCAGGAGTCCCTCTTCTAAGTCTCTTCAAAGAGGTATTGGGGTGCGTCCAAATTTTGGGCAGCCCTGCCACTCACTGCATATGCAATAACAGTATAGGAGACCCACTCTTTAGTAATGGGAACAATAAAACATAGCCGGCTGATGGCTCTCTAAGAATAGTGAGGGCCGACTGCTGGCCCTTTAAGAATAGTAAGAGCCACCTGATGGCCCTATAAAAACAGGCTTTGTGACTTTTAGAGTCCCTCCTTCATAAATGAAGCACGATGTGTCTGATGATGGGTCACACACCACATGGCCAGATGAGGTTGAAAAATGTTAAAATGACATTTCCCAGTGAATTCATTTGTCACGGTTGAAAGCAATGCAAAAGTGAAAAAACGCATCAAAAACGCTACGTGTGAACATAGCCCAAGGTGGGGAGGAGTATTTTTGTTTTTGGTTATTTATTTTACCTTATACACAAGTCTTTACCCTGGAAAGGATGTTCCTTAACATATTTACCAGGAAAATCCATTTCGGTTTCGTTTTGGTATGTTTTATTGTGAGTCCGTAAAAGTGGCATAATACTCTGACAACGTTGTTGACAGCAGTGACCTGGGAGTCAGAGATGCTTCCAGGGGTCTTCCCCATGCTGTCCCCATGTCATTTGAGCACTGTTCCCATCGATTTGGGCAATTTTTAGGCCCTCTGCAGACCGCCGGGGGGAGCCACCTGAAAAATGCTCGAGTTTCCCATAGACTTACATTGGGCTCGTTGCTCGGGTCAAGCACCCGAGTATTCCAATGTGCTCAACCCGAGCAACGAGCACCCGAGCATTTTAGTGCTCGCTCATCACTACCTCTCACCGATTAGGCTGATGAGGCTATCTTTTCTGACCGAGGAATCCTCCTCCCAGGAGTACATCATTTGACCTCCGCACTGGGCATTAAGTAACTGATGCCCCTGTCTCTCTTGCAGCTGTTGTAGACGGGAACACACTTGGGGATAGTAGTGACGCAGCCATTTTACCTCATGCGCCATTCTGGGGTTTGGTGAGATTTGGATTTGCTTCTGGGGCCTCCTCCGTGTCGCGGTTACCAGTCGCCCCACACTGGCAACCTCCTATCTTTTAACCCAAATGACAGTGACCATTGGCACTCCTTGGCATAATGTCCTTCCTCACCACATCTTAGACAGTGGACACACACCGTACTCTGATTTGATGAACGGCACGCTTCACAAGCCGGGTATCTTCTGTTTTGGACCCCACTCCTGGGTCTGAGGGATACAAGTTCTGACCTGGAACGAATCAACTTTTTCATCTCAATCAACTCGGCTCGCAGTTCTCCTATTACTTCCTCCCAGTCAGCGCTGGCGGTCCTCTCTTTTGTTGGTAATTTAAGGTTCCCTCTCGGAGGTGGCACTGGAGGGTCTCCATGATGATCTTCGGACTGGCCACTGGGGGTCTCCAACTTCAGCTGACTCATTTTGGTGGTCTTATGAGCAGAGCCTTTCTTTAACTTCTGTTCGCTCTCTGACACCAAACTATCTGCCTCATTCATTTTTTCAATTATGACTTGGTTCAGAATTCCAGGATCTTCTAGGTACTGTTTCAGCTGCAACTTGATATCTTTGCTGATTAATCCCGTTCCCAATGATATCAAGAACTAGTCCAGCCTCAAACTTCTCCTCCACTTCTACATCTCTGGATGCAAACAACAGTCTATCCTTCAGTTCAATTGCTCTGAACAAGAAACTTTGGGGTGATTCATTATTTTTCTGTGAGAGGTTAATGAGTCGGTGGAACAATTCTGAAGTACTCTCTTCCTTATAGTGCCCTTTTAAAATCATCTTCAGCTGTTGCAAGGTCAATTGACTCTTCATTTCTAGCATACTAGGGCGGTTCAGTCCTGGGCTGATCGCTTTCACCACCCCCTCAATGATCTCATCTGGCTGGTAGCCTTTCTGTAAGCCTGCATCGATCTGGTGCTACAAGTTCTTATAAGACAGTTTCTCTTTCTGTTCACATTCTCCAATCTGTCCCAGGATCTTGACTTCTTTCCTTATGGTGATTTGTGGTGTTAGTGAGGACTGTCTCCCTGATTTATCTAACCCGAGCAGGTTAAAGGTCCTGTCTGAGTCCGACACCCATTCAGAGGTTTCAGTTGATTCCTGCAGGGCTGTTGTTAGGGCTTTGAATTGTTCTTTCAATTCCTGTAGTTCAGTCAGTGGACGGAGATTCCCGCTTTTGGTAATTGGTGCCGCCCCTCCATCCTCCAACTTCAACCTGGTTAGAAACTGTGCTAGTTCCTGGAGGAACGTCCCGATGACGTCTTCAGCTTCTTTCTCCCCCAGCTCATCCATTTTTGCATTAATGGCAGCTAACAGGTGCCTGCGGTTGTGTGCTTTAGAAATCTGTTCTTCTGACATCTTTATATGTTCTGCTACTGTTCAAAATTCTTCACAGGTTAACTGAAGCAGCAGCTCACCGATTCTGTCCATTTGTATTTCCACATCCATTGCTGCTAGTGAGTTTTCTTTAGGGCTGGTCCCCTTTAACTGGTGTAGCAGAGTTGAGCTGAGGTGCTGTGTTTTTCCAGACACTTTTCCTCTTCTCCATCTACACGCTAATTCCTGCTCAGGATTCCCCGTACGGGCCACTAATGTTACAAGCACGCCGCTAGGTTCAGATAGGGCGAGACGGGTTACATGAATTCTTTTGAATCCTGGGAGAACCGTTACTCAGGGTGACCATAGACCATGTGCTGCAGCTTCTCTCAGGCACACAGGGGTATTGACCCTCAGGCACAGACACGTAGGTTGTTTCACTTGCTGACCAGACACATTTGACAAGAGTCCTCATAAACGGTGTCAGGAATATTATAAAATATTGATATCAGGAAAATGTCCTTCCACCTGCGTGACACAGATGTTCACCCCCCTCCCTTATTCTCCTTCTGCTCAGCACAAATCCCCAATTAACGCACGACTGATAAATAGTTATTCACACACGGCCAGGGAAGAAGTGTGAAAACTTCTTTAGGGAACCAAGCCTCTTGTCTCTGAGAGAGCAGGGGGTAATTACTATGCGGGCTTGCGCTAATTTACATGTAACTGTTGAAGACCAGTTCCCCAGCTTCAAAGGGGAATTTGCAGACATGATGACTCCGATATTAGATATGAAATAATATGAGTTCTATAGGTCCGACAATAACGGGACCCAGATGTGGAGTAACCAAATCAGCCCCGGAATATGCAGGTATTTTTCCACGACCGTAACCAACATCGGGGGGCCGTAGTGCAAGAACCCCGGAATAGCAGACTGCAGCGATGTGATGCGTAATATCAAAAGAAAGATAAAATCATGAGGGAAAATATGGCGTAGTTTGCGAGCTTCTGCGATTAACAGGCGATGAGTTATTGCAGAAATCAGCGGTTCTAATAAAAATGTACAGGCTGGAGACCGGCCCACATGATGTCACCACCAGGGGCGTGTGGCCAGATCTCCCCTAGGAATAAAAGAGTCTATGGGGAAGACAGAAGTACTCATTGCTGGGGGGGAATACGAATTATACGCAAAGGGTCCTGTTCAATAACAGCAATCTGGAGAACCCCCCCTCCCACTATATTGAATCATCTCCGCGATCGTGTAGTGTAAGTAATTTTCACTCTTTATCTTGTTTTATTTTATGTAACTGTTTATGTATTTTAATGTTCCCTTTGTAACATCCTTGTATATATTTTCCCTAAACACTGCCTCCCTTTTGGATTAAATATAAAATTTAATAGTTCTGCTTCTTTTGTTCTGTAATCGTTCTCCTCCCCGAAGCCATAAACGCTACCGGGTTGGTTCCTGACCCGATGCAAGTCTATTAACACCGGGCTTGTATCAAACGAGAAACTGGTGGCAGCATACCATCTGGGGGATTTGAGGAAGGCTGGCAGTGACGGTCGGAGGTGTGGATATATATTACTGGCGTAGCCAGGGGAATATATATATACCGCCCTCACTGCAGAGGGCCTCAAATACCCAGTGGGCTACAGGACAGCCTCTCCGGCGACCAATCGCTCTAGGTGCAGTACCGTGACTGACCTGAGAGGCAAGGGGGCGCCAGAGAGTTGTGCCTGTATTGTGACGTCACGGATTGGTGAGTTGTAAGGGACAACACACCACCGTGTTTTCCCCCCGCTGGTAGCAGCTTCCTGGCACTACTTACTCTAGGTGCAGTACCTTGACTGACCTGAGAGGTAAGGGGGCGCCAGAGAGCTGCACCCACCGGCCGGCATTTTCCTGACAAACGGTAGAACAGTAGCAGTTAATAAGAAGCTACACAGCCAGTGCAAGTTAATTCTTATGAGCAACAGGCTCCAGTGACAAACAGTACAGTTTCCTTAGCAGCACAGCAGTTCAGTCTTCCCAGTAGTACAGGACAGCACAGTTCTAATGCAAAGGCGCATTAATGAACACAGCATTCTTTACAGCACAGTGAAATGGAGGAGGGGGTGAGGGTTTGCTGAGGGAGATGATCCCTGTGACAACATTTCTTCCAGTCCTTATCTTTCTCTCCTGATTTGAATCCTTTTCACTTGCAGGATCGCTTCTGTGAGATACAGAACACACACACCACCTTTCTCTTCGGCTCCAGCCAGACAGTAAACAACTTCCCCACAATCCCCCTGGGGCTCTGCTAAAACACTCCCCTTCTCCTGTGACTGTGTTAACCCCTCTAGTTGCTGGATGCTTCTGGAGCACAACACTTCCTGTCTCCTGTGCTTGCGTTACTTCTAATAGTTGTTGAATGTTTTTAAAGCAACAGCACTACTTCTGCATGTCACATCCACCTTGGAGAACACCTTAGCTCCCACAACCTGGCTGAACAAATCTGGAATCAGAGGAAGAGGATATGGATCTCGGATGGCAATTTGATTTAATTCCCGGAAATCTAAACAGGGACGTAGACCGCCATCTTTTTTCTTCACGAAGAAGAACCCCGCCGCCATGGGTGAAGATGAGGGTCTGATAAGTCCCTTCTCCAGACTTTCCGCAATGAAATCCTACATGGCTTGTCTCTCAGGGCCAGAATGATTATACAGTCTGGACTTGGGTAGTTTAGCTCTGGGGGTCAGGTTAATAGGACAGTCATATGTATGATGAGGAGGCAAATCCTGACACCCCCTCTCAGAAAAAACGTCCTCAAAACCAGACAGAAAAGCAGGTAAGATTTCTGTAGAGACAGTAGCAAGGGAAGTATCTAAACAGTTCTCATGGCAGTAATCTCCCCATTCAATGACCACATATGTAGATATACACACCTGTATAATGTAAATTCATACAAAAGTTTATTAAGCACAAAAAAGGGGACAGGGGATTAAAAACACTTAAAAACACCAACCAATGGCATTATACATCCCTAATATAAAGAAACATGTGAAATAGTAGAAGAATCTCAGCAGCAGCCCTCAGACTGACGAGGAATATACACACAGAGATAAGAAGGAACATGGTAAATGTGCGAACAAGTAATGTCTGAAATCCGTGCGCCCATGGAGTGATACAGTGTATCTAGAAGTGATGGCCATCACAAAACAACCTATCATATAATAGAGGGATGGAAAACACATCATCGCCCCAAGGAGAAAGGGGAAAGAACGGATACAGGTATATACAATGCGAGTACTCCATCGCAGTCGTCCTGCTATAATAATATACAAAATGCCCAAAATATCTCCAGAGACATTGGCCAGTATTGTTGTATAGTCAATGTATCAATGACCAGAAAAAAAATGGAGAAAAAAAAAAATCTCCACTGTCAACAGACACAGAAATATTCTCAGTCCTGCTCACTAGCACCACCTCTGCTGTCAGGACAAAGCGGGAACTGCAGGTTGACGATAAATGCACCCCTTGCTTCTCCAACTCCAGACTACCAAGGGTTAATCGAGTCTCCTTTTGCTTTGGAATCGAAGGACAGACCTCAATAAAATGTCTCTTTTTCCCACCTACAGTCCTATGTAACACCACAGGTAACACAGTGATAACTCCCTGAGTACAGATAATGTAGTAGATGTCACCTGCTGTCCTATGTAACACCACAGATAACACAGTGATAACTCTCTGAGTACAGATAATGTAGTAGATGTCACCTGCAGTCCTATGTAACACCACAGATAACACAGTGATAACTCTCTGAGTACAGATAATGTAGTAGATGTCACCTGCAGTCCTATGTAACACCACAGATAACACAGTGATATCTCTCTGAGTACAGATAATGTAGTAGATGTCATCAGCAGTCCTATGTAACACCACAGATAACACAGTGATAACTCTCTGAGTACAGATAATGTAGTAGATGTCACCTGCAGTCCTATGTAACACCACAGATAACACAGTGATAACTCTCTGAGTACAGATAATGTAGTAGATGTCACCTGCAGTCCTATGTAACACCACAGATAACACAGTGATAACTCTCTGAGTACAGATAATGTAGTAGATGTCACCTGCAGTCCTATGTAACACCACAGATAACACAGTGATATCTCTCTGAGTACAGATAATGTAGTAGATGTCACCTGCAGTCCTATGTAACACCACAGATAACACAGTGATAACTCTCTGAGTACAGATAATGTAGTAGATGTCACCTGCAGTCCTATGTAACACCACAGATAACACAGTGATAACTCTCTGAGTACAGATAATGTAGTAGATGTCACCTGCAGTCCTATGTAACACCACAGATAACACAGTGATAACTCTCTGAGTACAGATAATGTAGTAGATGTCACCTGCAGTCCTATGTAACACCACAGATAACACAGTGATAACTCTGAGTACAGATAATGTAGTAGATGTCACCTGCAGTCCTATGTAACACCACAGATAACACAGTGATAACTCTCTGAGTACAGATAATGTAGTAGATGTCACCTGCAGTCCTATGTAACACCACAGATAACACAGTGATAACTCTGAGTACAGATAATGTAGTAGATGTCACCTGCAGTCCTATGTAACACCACAGATAACACAGTGATAACTCTCTGAGTACAGATAATGTAGGAGATGTCACCGGCAGTCCTATGTAACACCACAGATAGCACAGTGATAACTCTCTGAGTACAGATAATGTAGTAGATGTCATCTGCAGTCCTATGTAACACAGTGATCACTGTAAGGCAGCACTAGACATCATAATGGGGGATACTCGCTGCACCGGGTAAATCAAAGCACACCAGCAATGTCCGTCCGGTATTTCACAACGCTGCAGAGTTACAAAGGTCCGGACATTTGTGTTAAAAATCGCTGATTGGTCGCTGGCGCTGCTGCGACCAACCACCGATTTGGGCGCCAAATTTAAATATCGGCCGCGACCAATCACCGATCTTGGCTCCACATTTAAACACCGCTGTTCTGATTGGTCGCGGACGCTATTTAAATGTGGCGCCAAAATCGGTGATTGGTCGCCGCAGCGCCAGCGACCAATCAGCGATTTTTAACACAAATGTCCGGACCTTTGTAACACCATGCGGATACTGTGGGGACATCAGCGGCTAGGGTGTGAAGGGAGGACCGGGGAGCGGCGCTGACATCCAATTGGTCGCAGCTGCTATTTAAATGTGCCGCACAAATCGGTGATTGGTCGCGGTCTTGGCCCGCGACCAATCACTGATCTTGCCGCAAAAGTTAAACACTACTGTGACTGTGCTGATTGGTCGCGGACGCTGCCCGCGACCAATCACCGATTTGGGCGCCAAATTTAAATATCGGCTGCGACCAATCACCGATCATGGCTCCACATTTAAACACCGCTGTGCTGATTGGTCGCGGCCGATATTTAAATGTGGCGCCAAAATCGATGATTGGTCGCGCCCAGCGTCGGCGACCAATCAGCACAGCAGTGTTTAAATGTGGAGCCAAGATCGGTGATTGGTCGTAGCCGATATTTAAATTTGGCGCCCAAATCGGTGACCAATCTGCGATATAGTCGCCAAATTTTAACACCGCTTTGCTGATTCGTCGCGGTTGCCGGCCACGAGCAATCAGCGATTTTGGTGCCAAATGTAAACACCGCTCTGCTGCTTGCGACCGGTTGGCCGCATACCTATTCTAGAATACCCGATGCATTAGAATCGGGCCACCATCTAGTATCTATATAATGTTCACGAGCCAAGTGGCAGTATTGGCGCCAAATTTAATCCCCGCTCTGCTGATTGGTCGCGGTTGCCGGTCGCGACTAATCAGCATTGTTGGCGCCAAATTGCCGGCCGCGACTAATCAGCATTATTGCCGCCAAATTTAAACACCGCTCTGCTGAATGGTCACGGCCGTGACCAATCACCATTATTGCCGCAAAATTTAAACCCCGCTCCGCTGATTGGTCACGTTCGCTGGCCGCAACCAATCAGCATTATTGGCGCCAAATTTAAACCCCGCTCTGCTGATTAGTCGCGACCGCCGGCCGTGACCAATCTGCGATATAGTCGCCAAATTTTAACACCGCTTTGCTGATTGGTCGCGGTTGCCGGCCTCGAGCAATCAGCGATTTTGGCGCCAAATGTAAACACCGCTCTGCTGCTTGCGTCCGGTCGGCCGCATTCCTATTCTAGAATACCCGATGCATTAGAATCGGGCCACCATCTAGTATCTATATAATGTTCACGAGCCAAGTGGCAGACCGGCCCACTTGCTCCAGGTACAGCCTTCAGCAAGGTAATAACATAGCAATGTCCATATTAATGTCCATATAACACAGGGTATTACCTTTGCCGGGTTTAGCTGCTTCAGTCCATTAGGCTTGCCACCACTGTGGCTTTGGGGCTTCCCAGGTAGGGGTCTCCAGCCGTCGTTCCCTCAAAGGCCACTGACATCCACACAGGATCCAGGCTCTGCCTTTCAGGACTCTTCATCAAACCTCTGCCTTCCAAGGCCACTGACATCCACACAGGATCCAGTCTCGACCTTTCAGGCACCAGGCTTCACTCGGCCTCACACGGTCGGTATCCCACACACACGGGAACAGGCCTTACGCCTCTCTCACAGAATACACCTGTCTCCCATCAAGCAGGGTTTATATATGCATCGAGTGCACACACACACACATACTGACAGGACCTTGCTGATGTCACAGTCATGTGATCAGACAGACATTCTGTGCGCGCAGG
The DNA here is from genome assembly GCF_046119375.1 of Phyllobates terribilis. Taxonomy (NCBI): domain Eukaryota; kingdom Metazoa; phylum Chordata; class Amphibia; order Anura; family Dendrobatidae; genus Phyllobates; species Phyllobates terribilis. The sequence goes on along the minus strand of NW_027364488.1, from coordinate 109,484 downwards.
ACCTGTGCTATGTCACAGTCATGTGACCAGTCACCTGAGGAGGAAGGTACATGGTCAGGTAAAACACATCCTGGACCATTACCATAATGCCAGCATGTCGCTGCATTACATATCCCCCCCCTCTGTTCAAACTTGTGGGGTTGAACAAATAATATACACAATCACTATAACCCCCAGCTCTGTTCAAACTTGTGGGGTTGAACACATAACATACACAATGACATTATAATCCCCAGTTCACATAGAGACCATGTACTTTACAATTGTGCTGCTCAGCCCCTGGAACATTAGTCAACGACATTAGCCCATTCCTTAGGGACCTACCATTTGTCACTGCCACTTCGTCAGGTCACCTTTCCGGGTCGTAACCTTGTCAGAGCTTCCCCCCCCCCGCTCCCAGCGGTCAGTTGTAACCTTGTCAGGTCTCCCCCGCTCCCAGCGGTCAGTCGTAACCTTGTCAGGTCTCCCCCGCTCCCAGCGGTCAGTCATACAGCGGTGTGACTCACATGCCCTGGTATCTAAGGTCCGCTTCGACTCCGTACTGTCCCGTCCTCTATTGGGTCGTTTGTATGGGCTGCTCAAACCTGAGTTACTGGAGGTCTCACTACCTCTAAACCCACGCCCACTACTCTCAGGACATCTTGAAAGGTCCCTAACTCCAGCTATAGCTGTTCTGTTATTTAGGGGGCCCTTTCTCTGTCTGGTCTCATAATTTCTAGACGGTTTCCATCTTCTGCTACTCAGATGATGCTGTCTATCCACTCACAGTCTAGCGAGATTCAACTGTTCTACCTCTCGCAGGTAGGTCACTCGGTACTCCAACAGCATGCGCATATATCCCAGGTTTTCTTCTGTTCCTACAGCGGAGAATGATACCTTGCCGTCTTCGTCTGGTATCCAGCCCTGACGATCACGTGGACTGCTTACTTTCACCACACCAGACTTCTTGACCATCACCTGCATGGCTCGACCATTTCTCCCAACGAGCTTCCTCACCAGAACATGAGGCACCCGGATTACCTCTTCACGCATACTGTGAGCTTTCCTCGTCAACTCCAGGTGTCTAACGGCTTGTTCCGTCTTCAACCGGAGAAACCGCTTTGTGCGAATACATCGCCAGTGCATGTCACTTAGGATAGCCACCCTCTTCACTGTGACTTCGGTCGTGGACAGGACCACCAGCTGTTTAGCTTCTGAGGTCAGGTACACCTTACAGGCTCCCACGGCCTTCTTAAACTCTTCATGCACGGACTCACCGGTGCATTCTTCCCTCAAATCCTCGGGTACATCTACAAGGCACTTGTACCGAGACGTTTCGGTCTCGCCAGTGGTTTCCAGACGATCAACCAGCTCAGGTTTCAGGGGCAACTGACCTCCAGCTTCTTCACCCTGTATGCTTCCCCTGAGCTGACTCACAGCTACAAATTCACGAATTTTCGTCTTGACCACTTCCATCTCCTATTTATCTGTGGTTAACACTCTCTTAGCTCTCCTCAGGTCCACCTTCTCATGGTATAAGGGAGTGAGTGCAACGTGTTCGCCCTTTTCCTTCTCCAAGAAGGCCTCGTTCACTGAGTGATACTTTGTCAGGCAGCTTTTGAGCCTGGAAACTTCTTCCTCTAGCTCCACCACTCGCCTCTCAGCGGCCCGTCTCTGAAGCTCTTCCTGCTTCAACTGCTCTTCCAGCAGCAGAGCTCTCTCAGACCTCTCCGTCTCCAATGCGCCCACTCGGCTCTCAATAGCCAGTCTCTCACGCTTCTCTTGCATCCACTGGGCTTGTAGCAACTCCTTGAGCTGCTTGATCTCGGCTCCGATATCCACCGAACCCTCCGAGCCCACATCACTCGAGGAGGTATCTGCTTCATACCTCCCATCACCAGCGGTCAACTCCTGGCCCTGGCCTGTGGCTTTTCCGATGGACTCCTCCATCTTCTCTCGCTAAGCTTCCATCTTGCTGACTGTTTCCTTAAGGTACGTCTCCGCCTTCTGGAGAGTATCACAGGACATCTGTAGCTCCTTCACCTGAGCTTCCAGATCTAGAGTCTTTCCCCGGAGATCATCATTCTCCTCACGGGTGTCTTGCAGAGTGGTCTCAACCACTTGGCGCTCTTGCTCTGCACCCGCCTTATCCTCCTCTAGTTTTTCCTTCACCTTGAGGAGATCCTCATAATCTCTCTTACTCTGTTGCAGTTCCCTACTGCGTTCACCACACTCCTTCTTGGAGTCACACAGCTCCTGGTTGAGCTGTTTGCGCAATCGTTCTAGGATTTGTTCGCGTCCAGAAACACCATCCTGCCGCGCCTCCTTCTCAAGCTTCAACTGCAAAACCTCTTCCTTGATTTTGCGGCGGTCCTACTTAATTGCGTAGAACATTTCCTTCCACTGGTTAATTTCCGCGTGGCTTTGCTCCACGTCTCGTTGCCAGTTCCTCATAAGCTGGTATATTTTCTGCTGTTCAGACTCCAGGCTCCGCTAGTCTGAGGACACGTTCCCCAGGTTTTCCCATAATTGCTGCACATCACTCTGACCCTGCTGCCTGATAGGCTCCAGCTCTTGGTCACGACTGGCCGCCTCCTCTTTCATGGCTGTCAGATCCTTCTGACTCGGTACCGTACCGGAGGTTGCTACTGGCAACGTCACCTCCTCTTCTACCTCTAATGGAGGATCCACACTTGAAGCAAAGGCACACCGTACTACATTCTCTTTATTTTCATTTTCAGCCAAGTCTACAGGAGCAACCTTTTTGTGGCCCTTGCGCCGTCTACGAGATGGGGACTTTCTCACCTCGTCTAGCCCCTCCTGACTGAACTCTCCTTCTACTTTCGTAGTGTCACCGTCAGCTACGGGGTCTGTGTCACTCCCCATGGTGTTGTGGACTAACAGGTCACCTCTCACTTTGACGTCGCCCCCTTCTACTGGAGCTACCCCGTTATCAACGGTCACATTGTCATTTTTAGGAGGCACCAACCCACCACCAGTAATTTTTTTTGATTTTCTATCCTCCACGCTGTTTTGAACAACCGCCCCTTTTTTAGACTCCATCCCCTTTTTAACAACCACACCGGCTGGGAAATTTTTACAAGAAAAATCAACAATAGTCTTAGGACTCAGTTCACAACAGCTGTTACCACCTCCCCGGGCACTCTGGAACAACACTGGCGCCCCCGGAGAGTTCATAGAATGGTCCACTGCCACCATTCTATAGGGTGCCCACAGCTCCTGTGGTTCCTGCACCACGTCCAGTTTCATGTCTAGTAGACGTTTCTCAAATACCTGCTCCGGTTTTAAAAGGCACTTTAATCGCTCTAATCGCTTAATAGCTTCAGACTCAGTTGCTGCTCCTTTCACAGCCATTTTTATCTGCTCCTGCATTTCCTCAGGACACTATTCACACACCGCTCTCCCCGGAAAAATTTCGTGGCCCCACCGAGCCACAGCAAAACCGGATTGGAGTGCGACGCCAATCTTCGCAACCCCACCGAGTTGCAGACATATGCTTTAATCCACACTCGTCGTCCTGTGCCATTGCCCCTAGCAACCGGGCTGCAGTTGCCCCTAGCAACCGGGTTGTCGTTGCCGCTAGCAACCGGGTTGTCGTTGCCGCTAGCAACCGGGCTGCAGTTGCCGCTAGCAACCGGGCTGCAGTTGCCCGCATTCTCGAACCATATGTAAGGCAGCACTAGACATCATAATGGGGGATACTCGCTGCACCGGGTAAATCAAAGCACACCAGCAATGTCCTTCCGGGATTTCACAACGCTGCAGTTTATTGCACTTCATAAACCACAGTTCACCGGGTCCAACTCAGTGGCACGCCGACACACATATATATATATAATGTTCACGAGCCAAGTGGCAGACCGGCCCACTTGCTCCAGGTACAGCCTTCAGCAAGGTAATAACATAGCAATGTCCATATTAATGTCCATATAACGTAGTGTATTACCTTTGCCGGGTTTAGCTGTCTCAGTCCATTACTCCGCCACCACTGTGGCTTTGCGGCTTTCCAGGTGGGGGTCTCCAGCTGTCGTTCCCTCAAAGGCCACTGACATCCACACAGGATCCAGTCTCGACCTTTCACGCACCAGGCTTCACTCGGCCTCACTAGGCCTCACACGAACGGTGTCCCACACACATGGGGAACAGGCCTTACGCATCTCTCACAGAACACACCTGTCTCCCATCAAGCAGGGTTTATATATGCATCCCGTGCACACACACACATACTGACAAGACCTTGCTGATGTCACAGTCATGTGATCAGACAGACATTCTGTGCGCGCAGGACCTGTGCTATGTCACAGTCATGTGACCAGTCACCTGAGGGGGAAGGTACATGGTCAGGTGAAACACATCCTGGACCATTACCGTAATGCCAGCAAGTCGCTGCATTACATCACTCTCCTGAGTACAGATAATGTAGTAGATGTCACCTGCAGTCCTATGTAACACCACAGATAACACAGTGATAACTCTCTGAGTACAGATAATGTAGTAGATGTCACCTGCAGTCCTATGTAACACCACAGATAACACATTGATAACTCTCTGAGTACAGATAATGTAGTAGATGTCACCTGCAGTCCTATGTAACACCACAGATAACACAGTGATATCTCTCTGAGTACAGATAATGTAGTATATGTCACCTGCAGTCCTATGTAACACCACAGATAACACAGTGATAACTCTCTGAGTACAGATAATGTAGGAGATGTCACCTGCAGTCCTATGTAACACCACAGATAACACAGTGATGACTCTCTGAGTACAGATAATGTAGTAGATGTCACCTGCAGTCCTATGTAACACCACAGATAACACAATGATAACTCTCTGAGTACAGATAATGTAGTAGATGTCACCTGCAGTCCTATGTAACACCACAGATAACACAGTGATAACTCTCTGAGTACAGATAATGTAGTAGATGTCACCTGCAGTCCTATGTAACACCACAGATAACACAATGATAACTCTCTGAGTACAGATAATGTAGTAGATGTCACCTGCAGTCCTATGCAACACCACAGATAACTCCGTGATGACTCTCTGAGTACAGATAATATAGTAGATGTCACCTGCAGTCCTATGTAACACCACAGATAACACAGTGATACCTCTCTGAGTACAGATAATGTAGTAGATGTCACATGCAGTCCTATGTAACACCACATATAACACAGTGATAACTCTCTGAGTACAGATAATGTAGGCGATGTCACCTGCAGTCCTATGTAACACCACAGATAACACAGTGATAACTCTCTGAGTACAGATAATGTAGTAGATGTCACCTGCAGTCCTATGTAACACCACAGATAACACAGTGATGACTCTCTGAGTACAGATAATGTAGTAGATGTCACCTGCAGTCCTATGTAACACCACAGATAACACAGTGATATCTCTCTGAGTACAGATAATGTAGTAGATGTCACCTGCAGTCCTATGTAACAACACAGATAACACAAAGATAGCTCTCTGAGTACAGATAATGTAGTAGATGTCACCTGCAGTCCTATGTAACACCACAGATAACACAGTGATACCTCTCTGAGTACAGATAATGTAGTAGTTGTCACCTGCAGTCCTATGTAACACCACATATAACACAGTGATAACTCTCTGAGTACAGATAATGTAGTAGTTGTCACCTGCAGTCCTATGTAACACCACAGATAACACAAAGATAGCTCTCTGAGTACAGATAATGTAGTAGATGTCACCTGCAGTCCCATGTAACACCACAGATAACACAGTGATACCTCTCTGAGTACAGATAATGTAGTAGATGTCACATGCAGTCCTATGTAACACCACATATAACACAGTGATAACTCTCTGAGTACAGATAATGTAGGAGATGTCACCTGCAGTCCTATGAAACACCACAGATAACACAGTGATAACTCTCTGAGTACAGATAATGTAGTAGATGTCACCTGCAGTCCCATGTAACACCACAGAAAACACAGTGATAACTCTCTGAGCACAGATAATGTAGTAGATGTCACCTGCAGTCCTATGTAACACCACAGATAACACAGTGATAACTCTCTGAGTACAGATAATGTAGTAGATGTCACCTGCAGTCCCATGTAACACCACAGATAACACAGTGATAACTCTCTGAGTACAGATAATGTAGTAGATGTCACCTGCAGTCCCATGTAACACCACAGATAACACAGTGATACCTCTCTGAGTACAGATAATGTAGTAGATGTCACCTGCAGTCCTATGTAACACCACAGATAACACAGTGATAACTCTCTGAGTACAGATAATATAGTAGATGTCACCTGCAGTCCTATGTAACACCACAGATAACACAGTGATAACTCTCTGAGTACAGATAATGTAGTAGATGTCACCTGCAGTCCTATGTAACACCACAGATAACACAGTGATGACTCTCTGAGTACAGATAATGTAGTAGATGTCACCTGCAGTCCTATGTAACACCACAGATAACACAGTGATGACTCTCTGAGTACAGATAATGTAGTAGACGTCACCTGCAGTCCTATGTAACACCACAGATAACACAGTGATAACTCTCTGAGTACAGATAATGTAGTAGATGTCACCTGCAGTCCTATGTAACACCACAGATAACACAGTGATAACTCTCTGAGTACAGATAATGTAGTAGACGTCACCTGCAGTCCTATGTAACACCACAGATAACACAGTGATAACTCTCTGAGTACAGATAATGTGGTAGATGTCACCTGCAGTCCTATGTAACACCACAGATAATACAGTGATGACTCTCTGAGCACAGATAATGTAGTAAATGTCACCTGCAGTCCTATGTAACACCACAAATACACAGTGATAACTCTCTGAGTACAGATAATGTAGTAGATGTCACCTGCAGTCCTATGTAACATCACAGATAACACAGTGATAACTCTCTGAGTACAGATAATGTAGTAGATGTCACCTGCAGTCCCATGTAACACCACAGATAACACAGTGATAACTCTCTGAGTACAGATAATGTAGTAGATGTCACATGCAGTCCTATGTAACACCACATATAACACAGTGATAACTCTCTGAGTACAGATAATGTAGTAGATGTCACCTGCAGTCCCATGTAACACCACAGATAACACAGTGATAACTCTCTGAGTACAGATAATGTAGTAGATGTCACATGCAGTCCTATGTAACACCACATATAACACAGTGATAACTCTCTGAGTACAGATAATGTAGTAGATGTCACCTGCAGTCCTATGTAACACCACAGATAACACAGTGATAACTCTCTGAGTACAGATAATGTAGTAGATGTCACATGCAGTCCTATGTAACACCACAGATAACACAATGATGACTCTCTGAGTACAGATAATGTAGTAGATGTCACCTGCAGTCCTATGTAACACCACAGATAACACAAAGATAGCTCTCTGAGTACAGATAATGTAGTAGATGTCACCTGCAGTCCTATGTAACACCACAGATAACACAGTGATAACTCTCTGAGTACAGATAATGTAGTAGATGTCACCTGCAGTCCTATGTAACACCACAGATAACACAGTGATAACTCTCTGAGTACAGATAATGTAGTAGATGTCACCTGCAGTCCTATGTAACAGCACAGATAACACAGTGATAACTCTCTGAGTACAGATAATGTAGTAGATGTCACCTGCAGTCCTATGTAACACGACAGATAACACAGTGATAACTCTCTGAGTACAGATAATGTAGTAGATCTCACCTGCAGTCCTATGTAACATCGCAGATAACACAGTGATAACTCTCTGAGTACAGATAATGTAGTAGATGTCACCTGCAGTCCTATGTAACAGCACAGATAACACAGTGATAACTCTCTGAGTACAGATAATGTAGTAGATGTCACCTGCAGTCCTATGTAACACCACAGATAACACAGTGATAACTCTCTGAGTACAGATAATGTAGTAGATGTCACTTGCAGTCCTATGTAACACCACATATAACACAGTGATAACTCTCTGAGTACAGATAATGTAGTAGATGTCACCTGCAGTCCTATGTAACACCACAGATAACACAGTGATACCTCTCTGAGTACAGATAATGTAGTAGATGTCACCTGCAGTCCTATGTAACACCACAGATAACACAGTGATGACTCTCTGAGTACAGATAATGTAGTAGATGTCACCTGCAGTCCTATGTAACACCACAGATAACACAGTGATAACTCTCTGAGTACAGATAATGTAGTAGATGTCACCTGCAGTCCCATGTAACACCACAGATAACACAGTGATAACTCTCTGAGTACAGATAATGTAGTAGATGTCACCTGCAGTCCTATGTAACACCACAGATAACACAGTGATAACTCTCTGAGTACAGATAATGTAGTAGATGTCACCTGCAGTCCCATGTAACACCACAGATAACACAGTGATAACTCTCTGAGTACAGATAATGTAGTAGATGTCACCTGCAGTCCTATGTAACACCACAGATAACACAGTGATAACTCTCTGAGTACAGATAATGTAGTAGATGTCACCTGCAGTCCTATGTAACACCACAGATAACACAGTGATAACTCTCTGAGTACAGATAATGTAGTAGATGTCACCTGCAGTCCTATGTAACACCACAGATAACACAGTGATATCTCTCTGAGTACAGATAATATAGTAGATGTCACCTGCAGTCCTATGTAACACCACAGATAACACAGTGATCACTCTCTGAGTATAGATAATGTAGTAGATGTCACCTGCAGTCCCATGTAACACCACAGATAACATAGTGATAACTCTCTGAGTACAGATAATGTAGTAGATGTCACCTGCAGTCCTATGTAACACCACAGATAACACAGTGATAACTCTCTGAGTACAGATAATGTAGTAGATGTCACCTGCAGTCCTATGTAACACCACAGATAACACAGTGATATCTCTCTGAGTACAGATAATATAGTAGATGTCACCTGCAGTCCTATGTAACATCACAGATAACACAGTGATCACTCTCTGAGTACAGATAATGTAGTAGATGTCACCTGCAGTCCCATGTAACACCACAGATAACACAGTGATAACTCTCTGAGTACAGATAATGTAGTAGATGTCACCTGCAGTCCTATGTAACACCACAGATAACACAGTGATAACTCTCTGAGTACAGATAATGTAGTAGATGTCACCTGCAGTCCTATGTAACACCACAGATAACACAGTGATAACTCTCTGAGTACAGATAATGTAGTAGATGTCACCTGCAGTCCTATGTAACACCACAGATAACACAGTGATAACTCTCTGAGTACAGATAATGTAGTAGATGTCACCTGCAGTCCTATGTAAGAGCACAGATAACACAGTGATAACTCTCTGAGTACAGATAATGTAGTAGATGTCACCTGCAGTCCTATGTAACACCACAGATAACACAGTGATAACTCTCTGAGTACAGATAATGTAGTAGATGTCACGTGCAGTCCTATGTAACACCACAGATAACACAGTGATATCTCTCTGAGTACAGATAATGTAGTAGATGTCACCTGCAGTCCTATGTAACACCACAGATAACACAGTGATCACTCTCTGAGTACAGATAATGTAGTAGATGTCACCTGCAGTCCCATGTAACACCACAGATAACACAGTGATATCTCTCTGAGTACAGATAATGTAGTAGATGTCACCTGCAGTCCTATGTAACATCACAGATAACACAGTGATAACTCTCTGAGTACAGATAATGTAGGACATGTCACCTGCAGTCCTATGTAACACCACAGATAACACAGTGATAACTCTCTGAGTACAGATAATGTAGTAGATGTCACCTGCAGTCCTATGTAACACCACAGATAACACAGTGATAACTCTCTGAGTACAGATAATGTAGTAGATGTCACCTGCAGTCCTATGTAACACCACAGATAACACAGTGATATCTCTCTGAGTACAGATAATGTAGTAGATGTCACCTGCAGTCCTATGTAACACCACAGATAACACAGTGATCACTCTCTGAGTACAGATAATGTAGTAGATGTCACCTGCAGTCCCATGTAACACCACAGATAACACAGTGATATCTCTCTGAGTACAGATAATGTAGTAGATGTCACCTTCAGTCCTATGTAACACCACAGATAACACAGTGATAACTCTCTGAGTACAGATAATGTAGTAGATGTCAACTGCAGTCCTATGTAACACCACAGATAACACAGTGATAACTCTCTGAGTACAGATAATGTAGTAGATGTCAACTGCAGTCCTATGTAACACCACAGATAACACAGTGATAACTCTCTGAGTACAGATAATGTAGTAGATGTCACCTGCAGTCCTATGTAACACCACAGATAACACAATGATGACTCTCTGAGTACAGATAATGTAGTAGATGTCACCTGCAGTCCTATGTAACATCACAGATAACACAGTGATAACTCTCTGAGTACAGATAATGTAGTAGATGTCACCTGCAGTCCTATGTAACACCACAGATAACACAGTGATAACTCTCTGAGTACAGATAATGTAGTAGATGTCACCTGCAGTCCTATGTAACATCACAGATAACACAGTGATAACTCTCTGAGTACAGATAATGTAGTAGATGTCACCTGCAGTCCTATGTAACATCACAGATAACACAGTGATAACTCTCTGAGTACAGATAATGTAGTAGATGTCACCTGCAGTCCTATGTAACACCACAGATAACACAGTGATATCTCTCTGAGTACAGATAATGTAGTAGATGTCACCTGCAGTCCTATGTAACACCACAGATAACACAGTGATGACTCTCTGAGTACAGATAATGTAGTAGATGTCACCTGCAGTCCTGTGTAACACCACAGATAACACAGTGATAAATCTCTGAGTACAGATAATGTAGTAGATGTCACCTGCAGTCCTATGTAACATCACAGATAACACAGTGATAACTCTCTGAGTACAGATAATGTAGTAGATGTCACCTGCAGTCCTATGTAACACCACAGATAACACAGTGATATCTCTCTGAGTACAGATAATATAGTAGATGTCACCTGCAGTCCTATGTAACACCACAGATAACACAGTGATCACTCTCTGAGTATAGATAATGTAGTAGATGTCACCTGCAGTCCCATGTAACACCACAGATAACACAGTGATAACTCTCTGAGTACAGATAATGTAGTAGATGTCACCTGCAGTCCTATGTAACACCACAGATAACACAGTGATAACTCTCTGAGTACAGATAATGTAGTAGATGTCACCTGCAGTCCTATGTAACACCACAGATAACACAGTGATATCTCTCTGAGTACAGATAATATAGTAGATGTCACCTGCAGTCCTATGTAACATTACAGATAACACAGTGATCACTCTCTGAGTACAGATAATGTAGTAGATGTCACCTGCAGTCCCATGTAACACCACAGATAACACAGTGATAACTCTCTGAGTACAGATAATGTAGTAGATGTCACCTGCAGTCCTATGTAACACCACAGATAACACAGTGATAACTCTCTGAGTACAGATAATGTAGTAGATGTCACCTGCAGTCCTATGTAACACCACAGATAACACAGTGATAACTCTCTGAGTACAGATAATGTAGTAGATGTCACCTGCAGTCCTATGTAACATCACAGATAACACAGTGATAACTCTCTGAGTACAGATAATGTAGTAGATGTCACCTGCAGTCCTATGTAACATCACAGATAACACAGTGATAACTCTCTGAGTACAGATAATGTAGTAGATGTCACCTGCAGTCCTATGTAACACCACAGATAACACAGTGATAACTCTCTGAGTACAGATAATGTAGTAGATGTCAACTGCAGTCCTATGTAACACCACAGATAACACAATGATGACTCTCTGAGTACAGATAATGTAGTAGATGTCACCTGCAGTCCTATGTAACACCACAGATAACACAGTGATAACTCTCTGAGTACAGATAATGTAGTAGATGTCACCTGCAGTCCTATGTAACATCACAGATAACACAGTGATAACTCTCTGAGTACAGATAATGTAGTAGATGTCACCTGCAGTCCTATGTAACACCACAGATAACACAGTGATATCTCTCTGAGTACAGATAATGTAGTAGATGTCACCTGCAGTCCTATGTAACACCACAGATAACACAGTGATGACTCTCTGAGTACAGATAATGTAGTAGATGTCACCTGCAGTCCTGTGTAACACCACAGATAACACAGTGATAACTCTCTGAGTACAGATAATGTAGTAGATGTCACCTGCAGTCCTATGTAACATCACAGATAACACAGTGATAACTCTCTGAGTACAGATAATGTAGTAGATGTCACCTGCAGTCCTATGTAACACCACAGATAACACAGTGATCACTCTCTGAGTACAGATAATGTAGTAGATGTCACCTGCAGTCCCATGTAACACCACAGATAACACAGTGATAACTCTCTGAGTACAGATAATGTAGTAGATGTCACCTGCAGTCCTATGTAACACCACAGATAACACAGTGATAACTCTCTGAGTACAGATAATGTAGTAGATGTCACCTGCAGTCCTATGTAACACCACAGATAACACAGTGATAACTCTCTGAGTACAGATAATGTAGTAGATGTCACCTGCAGTCCTATGTAACACCACAGATAACACAGTGATAACTCTCTGAGTACAGATAATGTAGTAGATGTCACCTGCAGTCCTATGTAAGAGCACAGATAACACAGTGATAACTCTCTGAGTACAGATAATGTAGTAGATGTCACCTGCAGTCCTATGTAACACCACAGATAACACAGTGATAACTCTCTGAGTACAGATAATGTAGTAGATGTCACGTGCAGTCCTATGTAACACCACAGATAACACAGTGATATCTCTCTGAGTACAGATAATGTAGTAGATGTCACCTGCAGTCCTATGTAACACCACAGATAACACAGTGATCACTCTCTGAGTACAGATAATGTAGTAGATGTCACCTGCAGTCCCATGTAACACCACAGATAACACAGTGATATCTCTCTGAGTACAGATAATGTAGTAGATGTCACCTGCAGTCCTATGTAACATCACAGATAACACAGTGATAACTCTCTGAGTACAGATAATGTAGGACATGTCACCTGCAGTCCTATGTAACACCACAGATAACACAGTGATACCTCTCTGAGTACAGATAATGTAGTAGATGTCACCTGCAGTCCTATGTAACACCACAGATAACACAGTGATGACTCTCTGAGTACAGATAATGTAGTAGATGTCACCTGCAGTCCTATGTAACACCACAGATAACACAGTGATAACTCTCTGAGTACAGATAATGTAGTAGATGTCACCTGCAGTCCCATGTAACACCACAGATAACACAGTGATAACTCTCTGAGTACAGATAATGTAGTAGATGTCACCTGCAGTCCTATGTAACACCACAGATAACACAGTGATAACTCTCTGAGTACAGATAATGTAGTAGATGTCACCTGCAGTCCCATGTAACACCACAGATAACACAGTGATAACTCTCTGAGTACAGATAATGTAGTAGATGTCACCTGCAGTCCTATGTAACACCACAGATAACACAGTGATAACTCTCTGAGTACAGATAATGTAGTAGATGTCACCTGCAGTCCTATGTAACACCACAGATAACACAGTGATAACTCTCTGAGTACAGATAATGTAGTAGATGTCACCTGCAGTCCTATGTAACACCACAGATAACACAGTGATATCTCTCTGAGTACAGATAATATAGTAGATGTCACCTGCAGTCCTATGTAACACCACAGATAACACAGTGATCACTCTCTGAGTATAGATAATGTAGTAGATGTCACCTGCAGTCCCATGTAACACCACAGATAACATAGTGATAACTCTCTGAGTACAGATAATGTAGTAGATGTCACCTGCAGTCCTATGTAACACCACAGATAACACAGTGATAACTCTCTGAGTACAGATAATGTAGTAGATGTCACCTGCAGTCCTATGTAACACCACAGATAACACAGTGATATCTCTCTGAGTACAGATAATATAGTAGATGTCACCTGCAGTCCTATGTAACATCACAGATAACACAGTGATCACTCTCTGAGTACAGATAATGTAGTAGATGTCACCTGCAGTCCCATGTAACACCACAGATAACACAGTGATAACTCTCTGAGTACAGATAATGTAGTAGATGTCACCTGCAGTCCTATGTAACACCACAGATAACACAGTGATAACTCTCTGAGTACAGATAATGTAGTAGATGTCACCTGCAGTCCTATGTAACACCACAGATAACACAGTGATAACTCTCTGAGTACAGATAATGTAGTAGATGTCACCTGCAGTCCTATGTAACACCACAGATAACACAGTGATAACTCTCTGAGTACAGATAATGTAGTAGATGTCACCTGCAGTCCTATGTAAGAGCACAGATAACACAGTGATAACTCTCTGAGTACAGATAATGTAGTAGATGTCACCTGCAGTCCTATGTAACACCACAGATAACACAGTGATAACTCTCTGAGTACAGATAATGTAGTAGATGTCACGTGCAGTCCTATGTAACACCACAGATAACACAGTGATATCTCTCTGAGTACAGATAATGTAGTAGATGTCACCTGCAGTCCTATGTAACACCACAGATAACACAGTGATCACTCTCTGAGTACAGATAATGTAGTAGATGTCACCTGCAGTCCCATGTAACACCACAGATAACACAGTGATATCTCTCTGAGTACAGATAATGTAGTAGATGTCACCTGCAGTCCTATGTAACATCACAGATAACACAGTGATAACTCTCTGAGTACAGATAATGTAGGACATGTCACCTGCAGTCCTATGTAACACCACAGATAACACAGTGATAACTCTCTGAGTACAGATAATGTAGTAGATGTCACCTGCAGTCCTATGTAACACCACAGATAACACAGTGATAACTCTCTGAGTACAGATAATGTAGTAGATGTCACCTGCAGTCCTATGTAACACCACAGATAACACAGTGATATCTCTCTGAGTACAGATAATGTAGTAGATGTCACCTGCAGTCCTATGTAACACCACAGATAACACAGTGATCACTCTCTGAGTACAGATAATGTAGTAGATGTCACCTGCAGTCCCATGTAACACCACAGATAACACAGTGATATCTCTCTGAGTACAGATAATGTAGTAGATGTCACCTTCAGTCCTATGTAACACCACAGATAACACAGTGATAACTCTCTGAGTACAGATAATGTAGTAGATGTCAACTGCAGTCCTATGTAACACCACAGATAACACAGTGATAACTCTCTGAGTACAGATAATGTAGTAGATGTCAACTGCAGTCCTATGTAACACCACAGATAACACAGTGATAACTCTCTGAGTACAGATAATGTAGTAGATGTCACCTGCAGTCCTATGTAACACCACAGATAACACAATGATGACTCTCTGAGTACAGATAATGTAGTAGATGTCACCTGCAGTCCTATGTAACACCACAGATAACACAGTGATAACTCTCTGAGTACAGATAATGTAGTAGATGTCACCTGCAGTCCTATGTAACATCACAGATAACACAGTGATAACTCTCTGAGTACAGATAATGTAGTAGATGTCACCTGCAGTCCTATGTAACATCACAGATAACACAGTGATAACTCTCTGAGTACAGATAATGTAGTAGATGTCACCTGCAGTCCTATGTAACACCACAGATAACACAGTGATATCTCTCTGAGTACAGATAATGTAGTAGATGTCACCTGCAGTCCTATGTAACACCACAGATAACACAGTGATGACTCTCTGAGTACAGATAATGTAGTAGATGTCACCTGCAGTCCTGTGTAACACCACAGATAACACAGTGATAAATCTCTGAGTACAGATAATGTAGTAGATGTCACCTGCAGTCCTATGTAACATCACAGATAACACAGTGATAACTCTCTGAGTACAGATAATGTAGTAGATGTCACCTGCAGTCCTATGTAACACCACAGATAACACAGTGATATCTCTCTGAGTACAGATAATATAGTAGATGTCACCTGCAGTCCTATGTAACACCACAGATAACACAGTGATCACTCTCTGAGTATAGATAATGTAGTAGATGTCACCTGCAGTCCCATGTAACACCACAGATAACACAGTGATAACTCTCTGAGTACAGATAATGTAGTAGATGTCACCTGCAGTCCTATGTAACACCACAGATAACACAGTGATAACTCTCTGAGTACAGATAATGTAGTAGATGTCACCTGCAGTCCTATGTAACACCACAGATAACACAGTGATATCTCTCTGAGTACAGATAATATAGTAGATGTCACCTGCAGTCCTATGTAACATTACAGATAACACAGTGATCACTCTCTGAGTACAGATAATGTAGTAGATGTCACCTGCAGTCCCATGTAACACCACAGATAACACAGTGATAACTCTCTGAGTACAGATAATGTAGTAGATGTCACCTGCAGTCCTATGTAACACCACAGATAACACAGTGATAACTCTCTGAGTACAGATAATGTAGTAGATGTCACCTGCAGTCCTATGTAACACCACAGATAACACAGTGATAACTCTCTGAGTACAGATAATGTAGTAGATGTCACCTGCAGTCCTATGTAACATCACAGATAACACAGTGATAACTCTCTGAGTACAGATAATGTAGTAGATGTCACCTGCAGTCCTATGTAACATCACAGATAACACAGTGATAACTCTCTGAGTACAGATAATGTAGTAGATGTCACCTGCAGTCCTATGTAACACCACAGATAACACAGTGATAACTCTCTGAGTACAGATAATGTAGTAGATGTCAACTGCAGTCCTATGTAACACCACAGATAACACAATGATGACTCTCTGAGTACAGATAATGTAGTAGATGTCACCTGCAGTCCTATGTAACACCACAGATAACACAGTGATAACTCTCTGAGTACAGATAATGTAGTAGATGTCACCTGCAGTCCTATGTAACATCACAGATAACACAGTGATAACTCTCTGAGTACAGATAATGTAGTAGATGTCACCTGCAGTCCTATGTAACACCACAGATAACACAGTGATATCTCTCTGAGTACAGATAATGTAGTAGATGTCACCTGCAGTCCTATGTAACACCACAGATAACACAGTGATGACTCTCTGAGTACAGATAATGTAGTAGATGTCACCTGCAGTCCTGTGTAACACCACAGATAACACAGTGATAACTCTCTGAGTACAGATAATGTAGTAGATGTCACCTGCAGTCCTATGTAACATCACAGATAACACAGTGATAACTCTCTGAGTACAGATAATGTAGTAGATGTCACCTGCAGTCCTATGTAACACCACAGATAACACAGTGATATCTCTCTGAGTACAGATAATGTAGTAGATGTCACCTGCAGTCCTATGTAACACCACAGATAACACAGTGATAACTCTCTGAGTACAGATAATGTAGTAGATGTCACCTGCAGTCCTATGTAACACCACAGATAACACAGTGATGACTCTCTGAGTACAGATAATGTAGTACATCTCACCTGCAGTCCTATGTAACACCACAGATAACACAATGATGACTCTCTGAGTACAGATAATGTAGTAGATGTCACCTGCAGTCCTATGTAACACCACAGATAACACAGTGATATCTCTCTGAGTACAGATAATGTAGTAGATGTCACCTGCAGTCCTATGTAACACCACAGATAACACAGTGATAACTCTCTGAGTACAGATAATGTAGTAGATGTCACCTGCAGTCCTATGTAACACCACAGATAACACAGTGATAACTCTCTGAGTACAGATAATGTAGTAGATGTCACCTGCAGTCCTATGTAACACCACAGATAACACAGTGATATCTCTCTGAGTACAGATAATGTAGTAGATGACACCTGCAGTCCTATGTAACACCACAGATAACACAGTGATATCTCTCTGAGTACAGATAATGTAGTAGATGTCACCTGCAGTCCTATGTAACACCACAGATAACACAGTGATAACTCTCTGAGTACAGATAATGTAGTAGATGTCACCTGCAGTCCTATGTAACACCACAGATAACACAGTGATATCTCTCTGAGTACAGATAATGTAGTAGATGACACCTGCAGTCCTATGTAACACCACAGATAACACAGTGATATCTCTCTGAGTACAGATAATGTAGTAGATGTCACCTGCAGTCCTATGTAACACCACAGATAACACAGTTATTACTCTGAGTACAGATAATGTAGTAGATGTCACCTGCAGTCCTATGTAACACCACAGATAACACAGTGATAACTCTCTGAGTACAGATAATGTAGTAGATGTCACCTGCAGTCCTATGTAACACCACAGATAACACAGTTATTACTCTGAGTACAGATAATGTAGTAGATGTCACCTGCAGTCCTATGTAACACCACAGATAACACAGTGGTAACTCTCTGAGTACAGATAATGTAGTAGATGTCACCTGCAGTCCTATGTAACACCACAGATAAGACAGTGATAGCTCTGAGTACAGATAATGTAGTAGATGTCACCTGCAGTCCTATGTAACACCACAGATAACACAGTGATATCTCTCTGAGTACAGATAATGTAGTAGATGTCACCTGCAGTCCTATGTAACACCACAGATAACACAGTGATACCTCTCTGAGTACAGATAATGTAGTAGATGTCACATGCAGTCCTATGTAACACCACATATAACACAGTGATAACTCTCTGAGTACAGATAATGTAGGAGATGTCACCTGCAGTCCTATGTAACACCACAGATAACACAGTGTTAACTCTCTGAGTACAGATAATGTAGTAGATGTCACCTGCAGTCCTATGTAACACCACAGATAACACAGTGATATCTCTCTGAGTACAGATAATGTAGTAGATGTCACCTGCAGTCCTATGTAACACCACAGATAACACAGTGATAACTCTCTGAGTACAGATAATGTAGGAGATGTCACCTGCAGTCCTATGTAACACCACAGATAACACAGTGATAACTCTCTGAGTACAGATAATGTAGTAGTTGTCACCTGCAGTCCTATGTAACACCACAGATAACACAAAGATAGCTCTCTGAGTACAGATAATGTAGTAGATGTCACATGCAGTCCTATGTAACACCACATATAACACAGTGATAACTCTCTGAGTACAGATTATGTAGTAGATGTCACATGCAGTCCTATGTAACACCACATATAACACAGTGATAACTCTCTGAGTACAGATAATGTAGTAGATGTCACCTGCAGTCCTATGTAACACCACATATAACACAGTGATAACTCTCTGAGTACAGATTATGTAGTAGATGTCACATGCAGTCCTATGTAACACCACAGATAACACAGTGATAACTCTCTGAGTACAGATAATGTAGTAGATGTCACATGCAGTCCTATGTAACACCACAGATAACACAGTGATAACTCTCTGAGTACAGATAATGTAGTGATGTCACCTGCAGTCCTATGTAACACCACAGATAACACAGTGATAACTCTCTGAGTACAGATAATGTAGTAGATGTCACCTGCAGTCCTATGTAACACCACAAATAACACAGTGATAACTCTCTGAGTACAGATTATGTAGTAGATGTCACATGCAGTCCTATGTAACACCACAGATAACACAGTGATAACTATCTGAGTACAGATAATGTAGGAGATGTCACCTGCAGTCCTATGTAACACCACATATAACACAGTGATAACTCTCTGAGTACAGATAATGTAGTAGATGACACCTGCAGTCCTATGTAACACCACAGATAACACAGTGATAACTATCTGAGTACAGATAATGTAGGAGATGTCACCTGCAGTCCTATGTAACACCACAGATGACACAGTGATAACTCTCTGAGTACAGATAATGTAGTAGATGTCACCTGCAGTCCTATGTAACACCACAGATAACACAGTGATAACTCTCTGATTACAGATAATGTAGTAGATGTCACCTGCAGTCCTATGTAACACCACAGATAACACAGTGATGACTCTCTGAGTATAGATAATGCAGTAGATGTCACCTGCAGTCCTATGTAACACCACAGATAACACAGTGATAACTCTCTGAGTATAGATAATGCAGTACATGTCACCTGCAGTCCTATGTAACTCCACAGATAACACAGTGATATCTCTCTGAGTACAGATAATGTAGTAGACGTCACCTGCAGTCCTATGTAACACCACAGATAACACAGTGATATCTCTCTGAGTACAGATAATGTAGTAGATGTCACCTGCAGTCCTATGTAACACCACAGATAACACAGTGATCACTCTCTGAGTACAGATAATGTAGTAGATGTCACCTGCAGTCCTATGTAACACCACAGATAACACAGTGATCACTCTCTGAGTACAGATAATGTAGTAGATGTCACCTGCAGTCCTATGTAACTCCACAGATAACACAGTGATCACTCTCTGAGTACAGATAATGTAGTAGATGTCACCTGCAGTCCTATGTAACACCACAGATAACACAGTGATCACTCTCTGAGTACAGATAATGTAGTAGATGTCACCTGCAGTCCTATGTAACACCACAGATAACACAGTGATATCTCTTTGAGTACAGATAATGTAGTAGATGTCACCTGCAGTCCTATGTAACACCACAGATAACACAGTGATAACTCTCTGAGTACAGATAATGTAGTAGATGTCACCTGCAGTCCTATGTAACACCACATATAACACAGTGATAACTCTCTGTGTACAGATAATGTAGTAGATGTCACCTGCAGTCCTATGTAACACCACAGATAACACAGTGATAACTCTCTGAGTACAGATAATGTAGTAGATGTCACCTGCAGTCCTATGTAACACCACAGATAACACAGTGATATCTCTCTGACTACAGATAATGTAGTAGATGTCACATGCAGTCCTATGTAACACCACATATAACACAGTGATAACTCTCTGTGTACAGATAATGTGGTAGATGTCACCTGCAGTCCTATGTAACACCACAGATAACACAGTGATAACTCTCTGAGTACAGATAATGTAGTAGATGTCACCTGCAGTCCTATGTAACTCCACAGATAACACAGTGATAACTCTCTGAGTACAGATAATGTAGTAGATGTCACCTGCAGTCCTATGTAACATCACAGATAACACAGTGATAACTCTCTGAGTACAGATAATGTAGTAGATGTCACCTGCAGTCCTATGTAACACCACAGATAACACAGTGATAACTCTCTGAGTACAGATAATGTAGTAGATGTCACCTGCAGTCCTATGTAACTCCACAGATAACACAGTGATAACTCTCTGAGTACAGATAATGTAGTAGATGTCACCTGCAGTCCTATGTAACATCACAGATAACACAGTGATAACTCTCTGAGTACAGATAATGTAGTAGATGTCACCTGCAGTCCTATGTAACACCACAGATAACACAGTGATAACTCTCTGAGTACAGATAATGTAGTAGATGTCACCTGCAGTCCTATGTAACACCACAGATAACACAGTGATAACTCTCTGAGTACAGATAATGTAGTAGATGTCACCCGCAGTCCTATGTAACACCACAGATAACACGGTGATCGCTCTCTGAGTACAGATAATGTAGTAGATGTCACCTGCAGTCCTATGTAACACAACAGATAACACAGTGATAACTCTCTGAGTACAGATAATGTAGTAGATGTCACCTGCAGTCCTATGTAACACCACAGATAACACAGTGATAACTCTCTGAGTACAGATAATGTAGTAGATGTCACCTGCAGTCCTATGTAACACCACAGATAACACAGTGATAACTCTCTGAGTACAGATAATGTAGTAGATGTCACCTGCAGTCCTATGTAACACCACAGATAACACAGTGATAACTCTCTGGGTACAGATAATGTAGTAGATGTCACCTGCAGTCCTATGTAACACCACAGATAACACAGTGATAACTCTTTGTGTACAGATAATGTAGTAGATGTCACCTGCAGTCCTATGTAACACCACAGATAACACAGTGATAACTCTTTGTGTACAGATATTGTAGTAGATGTCACCTGCAGTCCTATGTAACACCACAGATAACACAGTGATAACTCTCTGGGTACAGATAATGTAGTAGATGTCACCTGCAGTCCTATGTAACACCACAGATAACACAGTGATCACTCTCTGAGTACAGATAATGTAGTAGATGTCACCTGCAGTCCTATGTAACACCACAGATAACACAGTGATAACTCTCTGGGTACAGATAATGTAGTAGATGTCACCTGCAGTCCTATGTAACACCACAGATAACACAGTGATAACTCTTTGTGTACAGATATTGTAGTAGATGTCACCTGCAGTCCTATGTAACACCACAGATAACACAGTGATAACTCTCTGAGTACAGATAATGTAGTAGATGTCACCTGCAGTCCTATGTAACACCACAGATAACACAGTGATAACTCTCAGAGTACTGATAATGTAGTAGATGTCACCTGCAGTCCTATGTAACACCACAGATAACACAGTGAGAACTCTCTGAGTACAGATAATGTAGTAGATATCATCTGCAGTCCTATGTAACAACACAGATAACACAGTGATAACTCTCTGAGTACAGATAATGTAGTAGATGTCACCTGCAGTCCTATGTAACACCACAGATAACACAGTGATATCTCTCTGAGTACAGATAATGTAGTAGACGTCACCTGCAGTCCTATGTAACACCACAGATAACACAGTGATAACTCCCTGAGTACAGATAATGTAGTAGATGTCACCTGCAGTCCTATGTAACACCACAGATATCACAGTGATAACTCTCTGAGTACAGATAATGTAGTAGATGTCACCTGCAGTCCTATGTAACACCACACATAACACAGTGATCACTCCCTGAGTACAGATAATGTAGTAGATGTCACCTGCAGTCCTATGTAACACCACAGATAACACAGTGATAACTCTCTGAGTACAGATAATGTAGTAGATGTCACCTGCAGTCCTATGTAACACCACAGATAACACAGTGATAACTCTCTGAGTACAGATAATGTAGTAGATGTCACCTGCAGTCCTATGTAACATCGCAGATAAAACAGTGATAACTCTCTGAGTACAGATAATGTAGTAGATGTCACCTGCAGTCCTATGTAACACCACAGATAACACAGTGATAACTCTCTGAGTACAGATAATGTAGTAGATGTCACCTGCAGTCCTATGTAACACCACACATAACACAGTGATCACTCCCTGAGTACAGATAATGTAGTAGATGTCACCTGCAGTCCTATGTAACACCACAGATAACACAGTGATAACTCTCTGAGTACAGATAATGTAGTAGATGTCACTTGCAGTCCTATGTAACACCACAGATAACACAGTGATAACTCTCTGACTACAGATAATGTAGTAGATGTCACCTGCAGTCCTATGTAACACCACAGATAACACAGTGATAACTCTCTGAGTACAGATAATGTAGTAGATGTCACCTGCAGTCCTATGTAACACCACACATAACACAGTGATCACTCCCTGAGTACAGATAATGTAGTAGATGTCACCTGCAGTCCTATGTAACACCACAGATAACACAGTGATAACTCTCTGAGTACAGATAATGTAGTAGATGTCACCTGCAGTCCTATGTAACACCACAGATAACACAGTGATAACTCCCTGAGTACAGATAATGTAGTAGATGTCACCTGCAGTCCTATGTAACACCACAGATAACACAGTGATAACTCTCTGAGTACAGATAATGTAGTAGATGTCACCTGCAGTCCTATGTAACACCACACATAACACAGTGATCACTCCCTGAGTACAGATAATGTAGTAGATGTCACCTGCAGTCCTATGTAACACCACAGATAACACAGTGATCACTCCCTGAGTACAGATAATGTAGTAGATGTCACTTGCAGTCCTATGTAACACCACAGATAACACAGTGATAACTCTCTGACTACAGATAATGTAGTAGATGTCACCTGCAGTCCTATGTAACACCACAGATAACACAGTGATAACTCTCTGAGTACAGATAATGTAGTAGATGTCACCTGCAGTCCTATGTAACACCACAGATAACACAGTGAGAACTCTCAGAGTACTGATAATGTAGTAGATGTCACCTGCAGTCCTATGTAACACCACAGATAACACAGTGAGAACTCTCTGAGTACAGATAATGTAGTAGATATCATCTGCAGTCCTATGTAACAACACAGATAACACAGTGATAACTCTCTGAGTACAGATAATGTAGTAGATGTCACCTGCAGTCCTATGTAACACCACAGATAACACAGTGATAACTCTCTGAGTACAGATAATGTAGTAGATGTCACCTGCAGTCCTATGTAACACCACAGATAACACAGTGATAACTCTCTGAGTACAGATAATGTAGTAGATGTCACTTGCAGTCCTATGTAACACCACAGATAACACAGTGATAACTCTCTGACTACAGATAATGTAGTAGATGTCACCTGCAGTCCTATGTAACACCACAGATAACACAGTGATAACTCTCTGAGTACAGATAATGTAGTAGATATCACCTGCAGTCCTATGTAACACCACAGATAACACAGTGATAACTCTCTGACTACAGATAATGTAGTAGATGTCACCTGCAGTCCTATGTAACACCACAGATAACACAGTGAGAACTCTCTGAGTACAGATAATGTAGTAGATATCATCTGCAGTCCTATGTAACAACACAGATAACACAGTGATAACTCTCTGAGTACAGATAATGTAGTAGATGTCACCTGCAGTCCTATGTAACATCGCAGATAAAACAGTGATAACTCTCAGAGTACAGATAATGTAGTAGATGTCACCTGCAGTCCTATGTAACACCACAGATAACACAGTGATAACTCTCTGAGTACAGATAATGTAGTAGATGTCACCTGCAGTCCTATGTAACACCACAGATAACACAGTGATATCTCTCTGAGTACAGATAATGTAGTAGATGTCACCTGCAGTCCTATGTAACACCACAGATAACACAGTGATAACTCTCTGAGTACAGATAATGTAGTAGATGTCACCTGCAGTCCTATGTAACACCACAGATAACACAGTGAGAACTCTCTGAGTACAGATAATGTAGTAGATGTCACCTGCAGTCCTATGTAACACCACAGATAACACAGTGATAACTCTCTGAGTACAGATAATGTAGTAGATGTCACCTGCAGTCCTATGTAACACCACAGATAACAAAGTGATATCTCTCGGAGTACAGATAATGTAGTAGATGTCACCTGCAGTCCTATGTAACACCACAGATAACACAGTGATATCTCTCTGAGTACAGATAATGTAGTAGATGTCACCTGCAGTCCTATGTAACATCGCAGATAAAACAGTGATCACTCTCTGAGTACAGATAATGTAGTAGATGTCACCTGCAGTCCTATGTAACACCACAGATAACACAGTGATCACTCTCTGAGTACAGATAATGTAGTAGATGTCACCTGCAGTCCTATGTAACACCACAGATAACACAGTGATAACTCTCTGGGTACAGATAATGTAGTAGATGTCACCTGCAGTCCTATGTAACACCACAGATAACACAGTGATAACTCTTTGTGTACAGATATTGTAGTAGATGTCACCTGCAGTCCTATGTAACACCACAGATAACACAGTGATAACTCTCTGAGTACAGATAATGTAGTAGATGTCACCTGCAGTCCTATGTAACACCACAGATAACACAGTGAGAACTCTCTGAGTACAGATAATGTAGTAGATATCATCTGCAGTCCTATGTAACAACACAGATAACACAGTGATAACTCTCTGAGTACAGATAATGTAGTAGATGTCACCTGCAGTCCTATGTAACACCACAGATAACACAGTGATATCTCTCTGAGTACAGATAATGTAGTAGACGTCACCTGCAGTCCTATGTAACACCACAGATAACACAGTGATAACTCTCTGAGTACAGATAATGTAGTAGATGTCACCTGCAGTCCTATGTAACACCACAGATAACACAGTGATAACTCTCTGAGTACAGATAATGTAGTAGATGTCACCTGCAGTCCTATGTAACACCACAGATAACACAGTGAGAACTCTCTGAGTACAGATAATGTAGTAGATATCATCTGCAGTCCTATGTAACAACACAGATAACACAGTGATAACTCTCTGAGTACAGATAATGTAGTAGATGTCACCTGCAGTCCTATGTAACATCACAGATAACACAGTGATAACTCCCTGAGTACAGATAATGTAGTAGATGTCACCTGCAGTCCTATGTAACACCACAGATATCACAGTGATAACTCTCTGAGTACAGATAATGTAGTAGATGTCACCTGCAGTCCTATGTAACACCACACATAACACAGTGATCACTCCCTGAGTACAGATAATGTAGTAGATGTCACCTGCAGTCCTATGTAACACCACAGATAACACAGTGATAACTCTCTGAGTACAGATAATGTAGTAGATGTCACCTGCAGTTCTATGTAACACCACAGATAACACAGTGATAACTCTCTGAGTACAGATAATGTAGTAGATGTCACCTGCAGTCCTATGTAACATCGCAGATAAAACAGTGATAACTCTCTGAGTACAGATAATGTAGTAGATGTCACCTGCAGTCCTATGTAACACCACAGATAACACAGTGATAACTCTCTGAGTACAGATAACGTAGTAGATGTCACCTGCAGTCCTATGTAACACCACACATAACACAGTGATCACTCCCTGAGTACAGATAATGTAGTAGATGTCACCTGCAGTCCTATGTAACACCACAGATAACACAGTGATAACTCTCTGAGTACAGATAATGTAGTAGATGTCACCTGCAGTCCTATGTAACACCACAGATAACACAGTGATAACTCTCTGAGTACAGATAATGTAGTAGATGTCACCTGCAGTCCTATGTAACACCACACATAACACAGTGATCACTCCCTGAGTACAGATAATGTAGTAGATGTCACCTGCAGTCCTATGTAACACCACAGATAACACAGTGATAACTCTCTGACTTCAGATAATGTAGTAGATGTCACCAGCAGTCCTATGTAACACCACAGATAACACAGTGATAACTCTCTGAGTACAGATAATGTAGTAGATGTCACCTGCAGTCCTATGTAACACCACAGATAACACAGTGAGAACTCTCTGAGTACAGATAATGTAGTAGATATCATCTGCAGTCCTATGTAACAACACAGATAACACAGTGATAACTCTCTGAGTACAGATAATGTAGTAGATGTCACCTGCAGTCCTATGTAACATCGCAGATAAAACAGTGATAACTCTCAGAGTACAGATAATGTAGTAGATGTCACCTGCAGTCCTATGTAACACCACAGATAACACAGTGATATCTCTCTGAGTACAGATAATGTAGTAGATGTCACCTGCAGTCCTATGTAAGAGCACAGATAACACAGTGATAACTCTCTGAGTACAGATAATGTAGTAGATGTCACCTGCAGTCCTATGTAAGAGCACAGATAACACAGTGATAACTCTCTGAGTACAGATAATGTAGTAGATGTCACCTGCAGTCCTATGTAACACCACAGATAACACAGTGATAACTCTCTGAGTACAGATAATGTAGTAGATGTCACCTGCAGTCCTATGTAACACCACAGATAACACAGTGATAACTCTCTGAGTACAGATAATGTAGTAGATGTCACCTGCAGTCATATGTAACACCACAGATAACACAATGATAACTCTCTGAGTACAGATAATGTAGTAGATGTCACTTGCAGTCCTATGTAACACCACAGATAACACAGTGATAACTCTCTGAGTACAGATAATGTAGTAGATGTCACCTGCAGTCCTATGTAACACCACAGATAACACAGTGATAACTCTCTGAGTACAGATAATGTAGTAGATGTCACCTGCAGTCCTATGTAACATCGCAGATAAAACAGTGATCACTCTCTGAGTACAGATAATGTAGTATATGTCACCTGCAGTCCTATGTAACACCACAGATAACACAGTGATCGCTCTCTGAGTACAGATAATGTAGTAGATGTCACCTGCAGTCCTATGTAACATCGCAGATAAAACAGTGATCACTCTCTGAGTACAGATAATGTAGTAGATGTCACCTGCAGTCCTATGTAACACCACAGATAACACAGTGATAACTCTCTGAGTGCAGATAATGTAGTAGATGTCACCTGCAGTCCTATGTAACACCACAGATAACACAGTGATCGCTCTCTGAGTACAGATAATGTAGTAGATGTCACCCGCAGTCCTATGTAACACCACAGATAACACAATGATAACTCTCTGAGTACAGATAATGTAGTAGATGTCACCTGCAGTCCTATGTAACACCACAGATAACACAGTGATAACTCTCTGAGTACAGATAATGTAGTAGATGTCACCTGCAGTCCTATGTAACACAACAGATAACACCGTTATGACTCTCTGAGTACAGATAATGTAGTAGATGTCACCTGCAGTCCTATGTAACACCACAGATAACACAGTGATAACTCTCTGAGTACAGATAATATAGTAGATGTCACCTGCAGTCCTATGTAACACCACAGATAACACAGTGATAACTCTCTGAGTACAGATAATGTAGTAGATGTCACCTGCAGTCCTATGTAACACCACAGATAACACAGTGATAACTCTCTGAGTACAGATAATGTAGTAGATGTCACCTGCAGTCCTATGTAACACCACAGATAACACAGTGATATCTCTCTGAGTACAGATAATGTAGTAGATGTCACCTGCAGTCCTATGTAACACAACAGATAAAACAGTGATATCTCTCTGAGTACAGATAATGTAGTAGATGTCACCTGCAGTCCTATGTAACACAACAGATAAAACAGTGATATCTCTCTGAGTACAGATAATGTAGTAGATGTCACCTGCAGTCCTATGTAACACCACAGATAACACAGTGATAACTCCCTGAGTACAGATAATGTGGTAGATGTCACCTGCAGTCCTATGTAACACCACAGATAACACAGTGATAACTCCCTGAGTACAGATAATGTGGTAGATGTCACCTGCAGTCCTATGTAACACCACAGATAACACAGTGATAACTCTCTGAGTATAGATAATGTAGTAGATGTCACCTGCAGTCCTATGTAACACCACAGATAACACAGTGATAACTCTCTGAGTACTGATAATGTAGTAGATGTCACCTGCAGTCCTATGTAACACCACAGATAACACAGTGATAACTCTCTGAGTACAGATAATGTAGTAGATGTCACCTGCAGTCCTATGTAACACCACAGATAACACAGTGATAACTCTCTGAGTACAGATAATGTAGTAGATGTCACCTGCAGTCCTATGTAACAGCACAGATAACACAGTGATATCTCTCTGAGTAAAGATAATGTAGTAGATGTCACCTGCAGTCCTATGTAACACCACAGATAACACAGTGATATCTCTCTGAGTACAGATAATGTAGTAGATGTCACCTGCAGTCCTATGTAACACCACAGATAACACAGTGATCGCTCTCTGAGTACAGATAATGTAGTAGATGTCATCTGCAGTCCTATGTAACACCACAGATAACACAGTGATAACTCTCTGAGTACAGATAATGTAGTAGATGTCACCTGCAGTCCTATGTAACATCACAGATAACACAGTGATAACTCTCTGAGTACAGATAATGTAGTAGATGTCACCTGCAGTCCTATGTAACATCGCAGATAAAACAGTGATCACTCTCTGAGTACAGATAATGTAGTAGATGTCACCCGCAGTCCTATGTAACACCACAGATAACACAGTGATAACTCTCTGAGTGCAGATAATGTAGTAGATGTCACCTGCAGTCCTATGTAACACCACAGATAACACAGTGATCGCTCTCTGAGTACAGATAATGTAGTAGATGTCACCCGCAGTCCTATGTAACACCACAGATAACACAATGATAACTCTCTGAGTACAGATAATGTAGTAGATGTCACCTGCAGTCCTATGTAACACCACAGATAACACAGTGATAACTCTCTGAGTACAGAGAATGTAGTAGATGTCACCTGCAGTCCTATGTAACACAACAGATAACACCGTTATGACTCTCTGAGTACAGATAATGTAGTAGATGTCACCTGCAGTCCTATGTAACACCACAGATAACACAGTGATAACTCTCTGAGTACAGATAATGTAGTAGATGTCACCTGCAGTCCTATGTAACACCACAGATAACACAGTGATAACTCTCTGAGTACAGATAATGTAGTAGATGTCACCTGCAGTCCTATGTAACACAACAGATAACACAGTGATAACTCTCTGAGTACAGATAATGTAGTAGATGTCACCTGCAGTCCTATGTAACACAACAGATAACACAGTGATAACTCTCTGAGTACAGATAATGTAGTAGATGTCACCTGCAGTCCTAGGTAACACCACAGATAACACAGTGATAACTCTCTGAGTACAGATAATGTAGTAGATGTCACCTGCAGTCCTATGTAACACCACAGATAACACAGTGATAACTCTCTGAGTATAGATAATGTGGTAGATGTCACCTGCAGTCCTATGTAACACCACAGATAACACAGTGATAACTCTCTGAGTACAGATAATGTAGTAGATGTCATCTGCAGTCCTATGTAACACCACAGATAACACAGTGATAACTCTCTGAGTACAGATAATGTAGTAGATGTCATCTGCAGTCCTATGTAACACCACAGATAACACAGTGATAACTCTCTGAGTACAGATAATGTAGTAGATGTCACCTGCAGTCCTATGTAACACCACAGATAACACAGTGATAACTCTCTGAGTACAGATAATGTAGTAGATGTCACCGGCAGTCCTATGTAACACCACAGATAACACAGTTATAATTCCGTGAGTACAGATAATGTACTAGATGTCACCTGCAGTCCTATGTATCACCACAGATAACACAGTGATAACTCTCTGAGTACAGATAATGTAGTAGATGTCACCTGCAGTCCTATGTAACACCACAGATAACACAGTGATAACTCTCTGAGTACAGATATTGTAGTAGATGTCACCTGCAGTCCTATGTAACACAACAGATAACACAGTGATAACTCTCTGAGTACAGATAATGTAGTAGATGTCACCTGCAGTCCTATGTAACACCACAGATAACACAGTGATAACTCTCTGAGTACAGATAATGTAGTAGATGTCACCTGCAGTCCTATGTAACATCGCAGATAACACAGTGATAACTCTGAGCACAGATAATGTAGTAGATGTCATCTGCAGTCCTATGTAACACCACAGATAACACAGTGATAACTCTCTGAGTACTGATAATGTAGTAGATGTCACCTGCAGTCCTATGTAACACCACAGATAACACAGTGATAACTCTCTGAGTACAGATAATGTAGTAGATGTCACCTGCAGTCCTATGTAACACCACAGATAACACAGTGATAACTCTCTGAGTACAGATAATGTAGTAGATGTCACCTGCAGTCCTATGTAACAGCACAGATAACACAGTGATATCTCTCTGAGTAAAGATAATGTAGTAGATGTCACCTGCAGTCCTATGTAACACCACAGATAACACAGTGATATCTCTCTGAGTACAGATAATGTAGTAGATGTCACCTGCAGTCCTATGTAACACCACAGATAACACAGTGATCGCTCTCTGAGTACAGATAATGTAGTAGATGTCATCTGCAGTCCTATGTAACACCACAGATAACACAGTGATAACTCTCTGAGTACAGATAATGTAGTAGATGTCACCTGCAGTCCTATGTAACATCACAGATAACACAGTGATAACTCTCTGAGTACAGATAATGTAGTAGATGTCACCTGCAGTCCTATGTAACATCGCAGATAAAACAGTGATCACTCTCTGAGTACAGATAATGTAGTAGATGTCACCCGCAGTCCTATGTAACACCACAGATAACACAGTGATAACTCTCTGAGTGCAGATAATGTAGTAGATGTCACCTGCAGTCCTATGTAACACCACAGATAACACAGTGATCGCTCTCTGAGTACAGATAATGTAGTAGATGTCACCCGCAGTCCTATGTAACACCACAGATAACACAATGATAACTCTCTGAGTACAGATAATGTAGTAGATGTCACCTGCAGTCCTATGTAACACCACAGATAACACAGTGATAACTCTCTGAGTACAGAGAATGTAGTAGATGTCACCTGCAGTCCTATGTAACACAACAGATAACACCGTTATGACTCTCTGAGTACAGATAATGTAGTAGATGTCACCTGCAGTCCTATGTAACACCACAGATAACACAGTGATAACTCTCTGAGTACAGATAATGTAGTAGATGTCACCTGCAGTCCTATGTAACACCACAGATAACACAGTGATAACTCTCTGAGTACAGATAATGTAGTAGATGTCACCTGCAGTCCTATGTAACACAACAGATAACACAGTGATAACTCTCTGAGTACAGATAATGTAGTAGATGTCACCTGCAGTCCTATGTAACACAACAGATAACACAGTGATAACTCTCTGAGTACAGATAATGTAGTAGATGTCACCTGCAGTCCTAGGTAACACCACAGATAACACAGTGATAACTCCCTGAGTACAGATAATGTGGTAGATGTCACCTGCAGTCCTATGTAACACCACAGATAACACAGTGATAACTCTCTGAGTATAGATAATGTGGTAGATGTCACCTGCAGTCCTATGTAACACCACAGAAAACACAGTGATAACTCTCTGAGTACAGATAATGTAGTAGATGTCACTGGCAGTCCTATGTAACACCACAGATAACACAGTTATAATTCCGTGAGTACAGATAATGTACTAGATGTCACTTGCAGTCCTATGTAACACCACAGATAACACAGTGATAACTCTCTGAGTACAGATAATGTAGTAGATGTCACCTGCAGTCCTATGTAACACCACAGATAACACAGTGATAACTCTCTGAGTACAGATAATGTAGTAGATGTCACCTGCAGTCCTATGTAACACAACAGATAACACAGTGATAACTCTCTGAGTACAGATAATGTAGTAGATGTCACCTGCAGTCCTATGTAACACCACAGATAACACAGTGATAACTCTCTGAGTACAGATAATGTAGTAGATGTCACCTGCAGTCCTATGTAACATCGCAGATAACACAGTGATAACTCTCTGAGTACAGATAATGTAGTAGATGTCACCTGCAGTCCTATGTAACACCACAGATAACACAGTGATAACTCTCTGAGTACAGATAATGTAGTAGATGTCATCTGCAGTCCTATGTAACACCACAGATAACACAGTGATAACTCTCTGAGTACAGATAATGTAGTAGATGTCACCTGCAGTCCTATGTAACACCACAGATAACACAGTGATAACTCTCTGAGTACAGATAATGTAGTAGATGTCACCGGCAGTCCTATGTAACACCACAGATAACACAGTTATAATTCCGTGAGTACAGATAATGTACTAGATGTCACCTGCAGTCCTATGTATCACCACAGATAACACAGTGATAACTCTCTGAGTACAGATAATGTAGTAGATGTCACCTGCAGTCCTATGTAACACCACAGATAACACAGTGATAACTCTCTGAGTACAGATATTGTAGTAGATGTCACCTGCAGTCCTATGTAACACAACAGATAACACAGTGATAACTCTCTGAGTACAGATAATGTAGTAGATGTCACCTGCAGTCCTATGTAACACCACAGATAACACAGTGATAACTCTCTGAGTACAGATAATGTAGTAGATGTCACCTGCAGTCCTATGTAACATCGCAGATAACACAGTGATAACTCTGAGCACAGATAATGTAGTAGATGTCATCTGCAGTCCTATGTAACACCACAGATAACACAGTGATAACTCTCTGAGTACAGATAATGTAGTAGATGTCATCTGCAGTCCTATGTAAGACCACAGATAACACAGTGATAACTCTCTGAGTACAGATAATGTAGTAGATGTCACCTGCAGTCCTATGTAACACCACCGATAACACAGTGATAACTCTCTGAGTACAGATAATGTAGTAGATATCACCTGCAGTCCTATGTAACACCACAGATAACACAGTGATAACTCTCTGAGTACAGATAATGTAGTAGATGTCACCTGCAGTCCTATGTAACACCACATATAACACAGTGATAACTCTCTGAGTACAGATAATGTAGTAGATGTCACCCGCAGTCCTATGTAACACCACAGATAACACAGTGATAACTCTCTGAGTACAGATAATGTAGTATATGTCACCTGCAGTCCTATGTAACACCACAGATAACACAGTGATAATTCTCTGAGTACAGATAATGTAGTAGATGTCACCTGCATTCCTATGTAACACCACAGATAACACAGTGATAACTCTCTGAGTACAGATAATGTAGTATATGTCACCTGCAGTCCTATGTAACACCACAGATAACACAGTGATAACTCTCTGAGTACAGATAATGTAGTAGATATCACCTGCAGTCCTATGTAACACCACAGATAACACAGTGATAACTCTCTGAGTACAGATAATGTAGTAGATGTCACCTGCAGTCCTATGTAACACCACAGATAACACAGTGATAACTCTCTGAGTACAGATAATGTAGTAGATGTCACCTGCAGTCCTATGTAACACCACAGATAACACAGTGATCACTCTCTGAGTACAGATAATGTAGTATATGTCACCCGCAGTCCTATGTAACACCACAGATAACACAGTGATAACTCTCTGAGTACAGATAATGTAGTATATGTCACCTGCAGTCCTATGTAACACCACAGATAACACAGTGATCACTCTCTGAGTACAGATAATGTAGTATATGTCACCTGCAGTCCTATGTAACACCACAGATAACACAGTGATAATTCTCTGAGTACAGATAATGTAGTAGATGTCATCTGCAGTCCTATGTAAGACGACAGATAACACAGTGATAACTCTCTGAGTACAGATAATGTAGTAGATGTCATCTGCAGTCCTATGTAACACCACAGATAACACAGTGATAACTCTCTGAGTACAGATAATGTAGTAGATGTCACCTGCAGTCCTATGTAACACCACAGATAACACAGTGATAACTCTCTGAGTACAGATAATGCAGTAGATGTCACCTGCAGTCCTATGTAACACCACAGATAACACAGTGATAACTCCCTTAGTACAGATAATGCAGTAGATGTCACCTGCAGTCCTATGTAACACCACAGATAACACAGTGATAATTCTCTGAGTACAGATAATGTAGTAGATGTCACCTGCAGTCCTATGTAACACCACAGATAACACAGTGATAACTCTCTGAGTACAGATAATGTAGTAGATGTCATCTGCAGTCCTATGTAACACCACAGATAACACAGTGATAAATCTGTGAGTACAGATAATGTAGTAGATGTCACCTGCAGTCCTATGTAACACCACAGACAACACAGTGATAACTCTCTGAGTACAGATAATGTAGTAGATGTCACCTGCAGTCCTATGTAACACCACAGATAACACAGTGATAACTCTGAGTACAGATAATGTAGTAGATGTCACCTGCAGTCCTATGTAACACCACAGATAACACAGTGATCACTCTCTGAGTACAGATAATGTAGTAGATGTCACCTGCAGTCCTATGTAACACCACAGATAACACAGTGATAACTCTCTGAGTACAGATAATGTAGTAGATGTCACCTGCAGTCCTATGTAACACCACAGATAACACAGTGATATCTCTCTGAGTACAGATAATGTAGTAGATGTCACCTGCAGTCCTATGTAACACCACAGATAACACAGTGATAACTCTGAGTACAGATAATGTAGTAGATGTCACCCACAGTCCTATGTAACACCACAGATAACACAGTGATCACTCTCTGAGTACAGATAATGTAGTAGATGTCACCTGCAGTCCTATGTAACACCACAGATAACACAGTGATAACTCTCTGTGTACAGATAATGTAGTAGATGTCATCTGCAGTCCTATGTAACACCACAGATAACACAGTGATAACTCTCTGAGTACAGATAATGTAGCAGATGTCACCTGCAGTCCTATGTAACACCACAGATAACACAGTGATAACTCTCTGAGTACAGATAATGTAGTAGATGTCACCTGCAGTCCTATGTAACACCACAGATAACACAGTGATAACTCTCTGAGTACAGATAATGTAGTAGATGTCACCTGCAGTCCTATGTAACACCACAGATAACACAGTGATCACTCTCTGAGTACAGATAATGTAGTAGATGTCACCTGCAGTCCTATGTAACACCACAGATAACACAGTGATCACTCTCTGAGTACAGATAATGTAGTAGATGTCACCTGCAGTCCTATGTAACACCACAGATAACACAGTGATAACTCTCTGAGTACAGATAATGTAGTAGATGTCACCTGCAGTCCTATGTAACACCACAGACATCACAGTGATAACTCTCTGAGTACAGATAATGTAGTAGATGTCACCTGCAGTCCTATGTAACACCACACATAACACAGTGATATCTCTCTGAGTACAGATAATGTAGTAGATGTCACCTGCAGTCCTATGTAACACCACAGATAACACAGTGATAACTCTCTGAGTACAGATAATGTAGTAGATGTCACCTGCAGTCCTATGTAACACCACAGATAACACAGTGATAACTCTCTGAGTACAGATAATGTAGATGTCACCTGCAGTCCTATGTAACACCACAGATAACACAGTGATAACTCTCTGAGTATAGATAATGTAGTAGATGTCACCTGCAGTCCTATGTAACATCACAGATAGCACAGTGATATCTCTCTGAGTACAGATAATGTAGTAGATGTCGCCTGCAGTCCTATGTAACACCACAGATAACACAGTGATAACTCTCTGAGTATAGATAATGTAGTAGATGTCACCTGCAGTCCTATGTAACATCACAGATAGCACAGTGATAACTCTCTGAGTACAGATAATGTAGTAGATGTCACCTGCAGTCCTATGTAACACCACAGATAACACAGTGATAACTCTCTGAGTACAGATAATGTAGTAGATGTCACCTGCAGTCCTATGTAACACCACAGATAACACAGTGATAACTCTCTGAGTACAGATAATGTAGTAGATTTCGCCTGCAGTCCTATGTAACAGCACAGATAACACAGTGATAACTCTCTGAGTACAGATAATGTAGTAGATGTCACCTGCAGTCCTATGTAACACCACAGATAACACAGTGATATCTCTCTGAGTACAGATAATGTAGTAGATGTCACCTGCAGTCCTATGTAACACCACAGATAACACAGTGATATCTCTCTGAGTACAGATAATGTAGTAGATGTCATCTGCAGTCCTATGTAACACCACAGATAACACAGTGATAACTCTGAGTACAGATAATGTAGTAAATGTCACCTGCAGTCCTATGTAACACCACAGATAACACAGTGATAACTCTCTGAGTACAGATAATGTAGTAGATGTCTCCTGCAGTCCTATGTAACACCACAGATAACACAGTGATAACTCTCTGAGTACAGATAATGTAGTAGATGTCATCTGCAGTCCTATGTAACACCACAGATAACACAGTGATAACTCTCTGAGTACAGATAATGTAGTAGATGTCACCTGCAGTCCTATGTAACACCACAGATAACACAGTGATAACTCTCTGAGTACAGATAATGCAGTAGATGTCACCTGCAGTCCTATGTAACACCACAGATAACACAGTGATAACTCTCTGAGCACAGATAATGCAGTAGATGTCACCTGCAGTCCTATGTAACACCACAGATAACACAGTGATAATTCTCTGAGTACAGATAATGCAGTAGATGTCACCTGCAGTCCTATGTAACACCACAGATAACACAGTGATAACTCTCTGAGTACAGATAATGTAGTAGATGTCACCTGCAGTCCTATGTAACACCACAGATAACACAGTGATAACTCTCTGAGTACAGATAATGTAGTAGATGTCACCTGCAGTCCTATGTAACACCACACATAACACAGTGATATCTCTCTGAGTACAGATAATGTAGTAGATGTCACCTGCAGTCCTATGTAACACCACAGATAACACAGTGATAACTCTCTGAGTACAGATAATGTAGTAGATGTCACCTGCAGTCCTATGTAACACCACAGATAACACAGTGATAACTCTCTGAGTACAGATAATGTAGATGTCACCTGCAGTCCTATGTAACACCACAGATAACACAGTGATAACTCTCTGAGTATAGATAATGTAGTAGATGTCACCTGCAGTCCTATGTAACACAACAGATAACACAGTGATAACTCTCTGAGTACAGATAATGTAGTAGATGTCACCTGCAGTCCTAGGTAACACCACAGATAACACAGTGATAACTCCCTGAGTACAGATAATGTAGTAGATGTCACCTGCAGTCCTATGTAACACGACAGATAACACAGTGATAACTCTCTGAGTACAGATAATGTGGTAGATGTCACCTGCAGTCCTATGTAACACCACAGATAACACAGTGATAACTCTCTGAGTATAGATAATGTGGTAGATGTCACCTGCAGTCCTATGTAACACCACAGATAACACAGTGATAACTCTCTGAGTACAGATAATGTAGTAGATGTCACTGGCAGTCCTATGTAACACCACAGATAACACAGTTATAACTCTCTGAGTACAGATAATGTAGTAGATGTCACCTGCAGTCCTATGTAACACCACAGATAACACAGTGATAACTCTCTGAGTACAGATAATGTAGTAGATGTCATCTGCAGTCCTATGTAACACCACAGATAACACAGTGATAACTCTCTGAGTACAGATAATGTAGTAGATGTCACCTGCAGTCCTATGTAACAC
Source organism: Phyllobates terribilis (assembly GCF_046119375.1). NCBI lineage: Eukaryota > Metazoa > Chordata > Amphibia > Anura > Dendrobatidae > Phyllobates > Phyllobates terribilis. Next base: position 70,424 of record NW_027364488.1, on the reverse strand, counting down.
CACAGATAACACAGTGATAACTCTCTGAGTACAGATAATGTAGTAGATGTCATCTGCAGTCCTATGTAACACCACAGATAACACAGTGATAACTCTCTGAGTACAGATAATGTAGTAGATGTCACCTGCAGTCCTATGTAACACCACAGATAACACAGTGATAACTCTCTGAGTACAGATAATGTAGTAGATGTCACCTGCAGTCCTATGTAACACCACAGATAACACAGTGATAACTCTCTGAGTACAGATATTGTAGTAGATGTCACCTGCAGTCCTATGTAACACAACAGATAACACAGTGATAACTCTCTGAGTACAGATAATGTAGTAGATGTCACCTGCAGTCCTATGTAACACCACAGATAACACAGTGATAACTCTCTGAGTACAGATAATGTAGTAGATGTCACCTGCAGTCCTATGTAACATCGCAGATAACACAGTGATAACTCTGAGCACAGATAATGTAGTAGATGTCATCTGCAGTCCTATGTAACACCACAGATAACACAGTGATAACTCTCTGAGTACAGATAATGTAGTAGATGTCATCTGCAGTCCTATGTAAGACCACAGATAACTCAGTGATAACTCTCTGAGTACAGATAATGTAGTAGATGTCACCTGCAGTCCTATGTAACACCACAGATAACACAGTGATAACTCTCTGAGTACAGATAATGTAGTAGATATCACCTGCAGTCCTATGTAACACTACAGATAACACAGTGGTAACTCTCTGAGTACAGATAATGTAGTAGATGTCACCTGCAGTCCTATGTAACACCACAGATAACACAGTGATAACTCTCTGAGTACAGATAATGTAGTAGATGTCACCTGCAGTCCTATGTAACACCACATATAACACAGTGATAACTCTCTGAGTACAGATAATGTAGTAGATGTCACCCGCAGTCCTATGTAGCACCACAGATAACACAGTGATAACTCTCTGAGTACAGATAATGTAGTATATGTCACCTGCAGTCCTATGTAACACCACAGATAACACAGTGATAACTCTCTGTGTACAGATAATGTAGTAGATGTCACCTGCAGTCCTATGTAATACCACAGATAACACAGTGATAACTCTCTGAGTACAGATAATGTAGTAGATGTCACCTGCAGTCCTATGTAACACCACAGATAACACAGTGATAACTCTCTGAGTACAGATAATGTAGTAGATGTCACCTGCAGTCCTATGTAACACCACAGATAACACAGTGATAATTCTCTGAGTACAGATAATGTAGTAGATGTCACCTGCAGTCCTATGTAACACCACATATAACACAGTGATAACTCTCTGAGTACAGATAATGTAGTAGATGTCACCTGCAGTCCTATGTAATACCACAGATAACACAGTGATAACTCTCTGAGTACAGATAATGTAGTATATGTCACCTGCAGTCCTATGTAACACCACAGATAACACAGTGATAACTCTCTGAGTACAGATAATGTAGTAGATATCACCTGCAGTCCTATGTAACACCACAGATAACACAGTGATAACTCTCTGAGTACAGATAATGTAGTAGATGTCACCTGCAGTCCTATGTAACACCACAGATAACACAGTGATAACTCTCTGAGTACAGATAATGTAGATGTCACCTGCAGTCCTATGTAACACCACAGATAACACAGTGATAACTCTCTGAGTATAGATAATGTAGTAGATGTCACCTGCAGTCCTATGTAACACAACAGATAACACAGTGATAACTCTCTGAGTACAGATAATGTAGTAGATGTCACCTGCAGTCCTAGGTAACACCACAGATAACACAGTGATAACTCCCTGAGTACAGATAATGTAGTAGATGTCACCTGCAGTCCTATGTAACACCACAGATAACACAGTGATAACTCTCTGAGTATAGATAATGTGGTAGATGTCACCTGCAGTCCTATGTAACACCACAGATAACACAGTGATAACTCTCTGAGTATAGATAATGTAGTAGATGTCACCTGCAGTCCTAGGTAACACCACAGATAACACAGTGATAACTCCCTGAGTACAGATAATGTAGTAGATGTCACCTGCAGTCCTATGTAACACCACAGATAACACAGTGATAACTCTGAGTACAGATAATGTGGTAGATGTCACCTGCAGTCCTATGTAACACCACAGATAACACAGTGATAACTCTCTGAGTATAGATAATGTGGTAGATGTCACCTGCAGTCCTATGTAACACCACAGATAACACAGTGATAACTCTCTGAGTACAGATAATGTAGTAGATGTCACTGGCAGTCCTATGTAACACCACAGATAACACAGTTATAACTCTCTGAGTACAGATAATGTAGTAGATGTCACCTGCAGTCCTATGTAACACCACAGATAACACAGTGATAACTCTCTGAGTACAGATAATGTAGTAGATGTCATCTGCAGTCCTATGTAACACCACAGATAACACAGTGATAACTCTCTGAGTACAGATAATGTAGTAGATGTCACCTGCAGTCCTATGTAACACCACAGATAACACAGTGATAACTCTCTGAGTACAGATAATGTAGTAGATGTCATCTGCAGTCCTATGTAACACCACAGATAACACAGTGATAACTCTCTGAGTACAGATAATGTAGTAGATGTCACCTGCAGTCCTATGTAACACCACAGATAACACAGTGATAACTCTCTGAGTACAGATAATGTAGTAGATGTCACCTGCAGTCCTATGTAACACCACAGATAACACAGTGATAACTCTCTGAGTACAGATATTGTAGTAGATGTCACCTGCAGTCCTATGTAACACAACAGATAACACAGTGATAACTCTCTGAGTACAGATAATGTAGTAGATGTCACCTGCAGTCCTATGTAACACCACAGATAACACAGTGATAACTCTCTGAGTACAGATAATGTAGTAGATGTCACCTGCAGTCCTATGTAACATCGCAGATAACACAGTGATAACTCTGAGCACAGATAATGTAGTAGATGTCATCTGCAGTCCTATGTAACACCACAGATAACACAGTGATAACTCTCTGAGTACAGATAATGTAGTAGATGTCATCTGCAGTCCTATGTAAGACCACAGATAACTCAGTGATAACTCTCTGAGTACAGATAATGTAGTAGATGTCACCTGCAGTCCTATGTAACACCACAGATAACACAGTGATAACTCTCTGAGTACAGATAATGTAGTAGATATCACCTGCAGTCCTATGTAACACTACAGATAACACAGTGGTAACTCCCTGAGTACAGATAATGTAGTAGATGTCACCTGCAGTCCTATGTAACACCACAGATAACACAGTGATAACTCTCTGAGTACAGATAATGTAGTAGATGTCACCTGCAGTCCTATGTAACACCACATATAACACAGTGATAACTCTCTGAGTACAGATAATGTAGTAGATGTCACCCGCAGTCCTATGTAACACCACAGATAACACAGTGATAACTCTCTGAGTACAGATAATGTAGTATATGTCACCTGCAGTCCTATGTAACACCACAGATAACACAGTGATAACTCTCTGTGTACAGATAATGTAGTAGATGTCACCTGCAGTCCTATGTAATACCACAGATAACACAGTGATAACTCTCTGAGTACAGATAATGTAGTAGATGTCACCTGCAGTCCTATGTAACACCACAGATAACACAGTGATAACTCTCTGAGTACAGATAATGTAGTAGATGTCACCTGCAGTCCTATGTAACACCACAGATAACACAGTGATAATTCTCTGAGTACAGATAATGTAGTAGATGTCACCTGCAGTCCTATGTAACACCACATATAACACAGTGATAACTCTCTGAGTACAGATAATGTAGTAGATGTCACCTGCAGTCCTATGTAATACCACAGATAACACAGTGATAACTCTCTGAGTACAGATAATGTAGTATATGTCACCTGCAGTCCTATGTAACACCACAGATAACACAGTGATAACTCTCTGAGTACAGATAATGTAGTAGATATCACCTGCAGTCCTATGTAACACCACAGATAACACAGTGATAACTCTCTGAGTACAGATAATGTAGTAGATGTCACCTGCAGTCCTATGTAACACCACAGAAAACACAGTGATAACTCTCTGAGTACAGATAATGTAGTAGATGTCACCCGCAGTCCTATGTAACACCACAGATAACACAGTGATAACTCTCTGAGTACAGATAATGTAGTATATGTCACCTGCAGTCCTATGTAACACCACAGATAACACAGTGATCACTCTCTGAGTACAGATAATGTAGTATATGTCACCTGCAGTCCTATGTAACACCACAGATAACACAGTGATAATTCTCTGAGTACAGATAATGTAGTAGATGTCATCTGCAGTCCTATGTAAGACGACAGATAACACAGTGATAACTCTCTGAGTACAGATAATGTAGTAGATGTCATCTGCAGTCCTATGTAACACCACAGATAACACAGTGATAACTCTCTGAGTACAGATAATGTAGTAGATGTCACCTGCAGTCCTATGTAACACCACAGATAACACAGTGATAACTCTCTGAGTACAGATAATGCAGTAGATGTCACCTGCAGTCCTATGTAACACCACAGATAACACAGTGATAACTCCCTTAGTACAGATAATGCAGTAGATGTCACCTGCAGTCCTATGTAACACCACAGATAACACAGTGATAACTCTCTGAGTACAGATTATGTAGTAGATCTCACCTGCAGTCCCATGTAACACCACAGATAACACAGTGATAACTCTCTGAGCACAGATAATGTAGTAGATGTCACCTGCAGTCCTATGTAACACCACAGATAACACAGTGATAAATCTGTGAGTACAGATAATGTAGTAGATGTCACCTGCAGTCCTATGTAACACCACAGATAACACAGTGATAACTCTGAGTACAGATAATGTAGTAGATGTCACCTGCAGTCCTATGTAACACCACAGATAACACAGTGATCACTCTCTGAGTACAGATAATGTAGTAGATGTCACCTGCAGTCCTATGTAACACCACAGATAACACAGTGATATCTCTCTGAGTACAGATAATGTAGTAGATGTCACCTGCAGTCCTATGTAACACCACAGATAACACAGTGATAACTCTCTGAGTACAGATAATGTAGTAGATGTCACCTGCAGTCCTATGTAACACCACAGATAACACAGTGATATCTCTCTGAATACAGATAATGTAGTAGATGTCACCTGCAGTCCTATGTAACACCACAGATAACACAGTGATAACTCTCTGAGTACAGATAATGTAGTAGATGTCACCTGCAGTCCTATGTAACACCACAGATAACACAGTGATAACTCTCTGTGTACAGATAATGTAGTAGATGTCATCTGCAGTCCTATGTAACACCACAGATAACACAGTGATAACTCTCTGAGTACAGATAATGTAGCAGATGTCACCTGCAGTCCTATGTAACACCACAGATAACACAGTGATAACTCTCTGAGTACAGATAATGTAGTAGATGTCACCTGCAGTCCTATGTAACACCACAGATAACACAGTGATAACTCTCTGAGTACAGATAATGTAGTAGATGTCACCTGCAGTCCTATGTAACACCACAGATAACACAGTGATCACTCTCTGAGTACAGATAATGTAGTAGATGTCACCTGCAGTCCTATGTAACACCACAGATAACACAGTGATCACTCTCTGAGTACAGATAATGTAGTAGATGTCACCTGCAGTCCTATGTAACACCACAGATAACACAGTGATAACTCTCTGAGTACAGATAATGTAGTAGATGTCACCTGCAGTCCTATGTAACACCACAGACATCACAGTGATAACTCTCTGAGTACAGATAATGTAGTAGATGTCACCTGCAGTCCTATGTAACACCACACATAACACAGTGATATCTCTCTGAGTACAGATAATGTAGTAGATGTCACCTGCAGTCCTATGTAACACCACAGATAACACAGTGATAACTCTCTGAGTACAGATAATGTAGTAGATGTCACCTGCAGTCCTATGTAACACCACAGATAACACAGTGATAACTCTCTGAGTACAGATAATGTAGATGTCACCTGCAGTCCTATGTAACACCACAGATAACACAGTGATAACTCTCTGAGTATAGATAATGTAGTAGATGTCACCTGCAGTCCTATGTAACATCACAGATAGCACAGTGATATCTCTCTGAGTACAGATAATGTAGTAGATGTCGCCTGCAGTCCTATGTAACACCACAGATAACACAGTGATAACTCTCTGAGTATAGATAATGTAGTAGATGTCACCTGCAGTCCTATGTAACATCACAGATAGCACAGTGATAACTCTCTGAGTACAGATAATGTAGTAGATGTCACCTGCAGTCCTATGTAACACCACAGATAACACAGTGATAACTCTCTGAGTACAGATAATGTAGTAGATGTCACCTGCAGTCCTATGTAACACCACAGATAACACAGTGATAACTCTCTGAGTACAGATAATGTAGTAGATTTCGCCTGCAGTCCTATGTAACAGCACAGATAACACAGTGATAACTCTCTGAGTACAGATAATGTAGTAGATGTCACCTGCAGTCCTATGTAACACCACAGATAACACAGTGATATCTCTCTGAGTACAGATAATGTAGTAGATGTCACCTGCAGTCCTATGTAACACCACAGATAACACAGTGATATCTCTCTGAGTACAGATAATGTAGTAGATGTCACCTGCAGTCCTATGTAACACCACAGATAACACAGTGATAACTCTCTGAGTACAGATAATGTAGTAGATGTCTCCTGCAGTCCTATGTAACACCACATATAACACAGGGATAACTCTGAGTACAGATAATGTAGTAAATGTCACCTGCAGTCCTATGTAACACCACAGATAACACAGTGATATCTCTCTGAGTACAGATAATGTAGTAGATGTCACCTGCAGTCCTATGTAACACCACAGATAACACAGTGATAACTCTCTGAGTACAGATAATGTAGTAGATGTCATCTGCAGTCATATGTAACACCACAGATAACACAGTGATAACTCTGAATACAGATAATGTAGTAAATGTCACCTGCAGTCCTATGTAACACCACAGATAACACAGTGATAACTCTCTGAGTACAGATAATGTAGTAGATGTCTCCTGCAGTCCTATGTAACACCACAGATAACACAGTGATAACTCTGAGTACAGATAATGTAGTAAATGTCACCTGCAGTCCTATGTAACACCACAGATAACACAGTGATAACTCTCTGAGTACAGATAATGTAGTAGATGTCTCCTGCAGTCCTATGTAACACCACAGATAACACAGTGATAACTCTCTGAGTACAGATAATGTAGTAGATGTCATCTGCAGTCCTATGTAACACCACAGATAACACAGTGATAACTCTCTGAGTACAGATAATGTAGTAGATGTCACCTGCAGTCCTATGTAACACCACAGATAACACAGTGATAACTCTCTGAGTACAGATAATGCAGTAGATGTCACCTGCAGTCCTATGTAACACCACAGATAACACAGTGATAACTCTCTGAGCACAGATAATGCAGTAGATGTCACCTGCAGTCCTATGTAACACCACAGATAACACAGTGATAATTCTCTGAGTACAGATAATGCAGTAGATGTCACCTGCAGTCCTATGTAACACCACAGATAACACAGTGATAACTCTCTGAGTACAGATAATGTAGTAGATGTCACCTGCAGTCCTATGTAACACAACAGATAACACAGTGATAACTCTCTGAGTACAGATAATGTAGTAGATGTCATCTGCAGTCCTATGTAACACCACAGATAACACAGTGATAACTCTCTGAGTACAGATAATGTAGTAGATGTCACCTGCAGTCCTATGTAACACCACAGATAACACAGTGATAACTCTCTGAGTACAGATAATGTAGTAGATGTCATCTGCAGTCCTATGTAACACCACAGATAACACAGTGATAACTCTCTGAGTACAGATAATGTAGTAGATGTCACCTGCAGTCCTATGTAACACCACAGATAACACAGTGATAACTCTCTGAGTACAGATAATGTAGTAGATGTCACCTGCAGTCCTATGTAACACCACAGATAACACAGTGATAACTCTCTGAGTACAGATATTGTAGTAGATGTCACCTGCAGTCCTATGTAACACAACAGATAACACAGTGATAACTCTCTGAGTACAGATAATGTAGTAGATGTCACCTGCAGTCCTATGTAACACCACAGATAACACAGTGATAACTCTCTGAGTACAGATAATGTAGTAGATGTCACCTGCAGTCCTATGTAACATCGCAGATAACACAGTGATAACTCTGAGCACAGATAATGTAGTAGATGTCATCTGCAGTCCTATGTAACACCACAGATAACACAGTGATAACTCTCTGAGTACAGATAATGTAGTAGATGTCATCTGCAGTCCTATGTAAGACCACAGATAACACAGTGATAACTCTCTGAGTACAGATAATGTAGTAGATGTCACCTGCAGTCCTATGTAACACCACAGATAACACAGTGATAACTCTCTGAGTACAGATAATGTAGTAGATATCACCTGCAGTCCTATGTAACACCACAGATAACACAGTGATAACTCTCTGAGTACAGATAATGTAGTAGATGTCACCTGCAGTCCTATGTAACACCACATATAACACAGTGATAACTCTCTGAGTACAGATAATGTAGTAGATGTCACCCGCAGTCCTATGTAACACCACAGATAACACAGTGATAACTCTCTGAGTACAGATAATGTAGTATATGTCACCTGCAGTCCTATGTAACACCACAGATAACACAGTGATAACTCTCTGAGTACAGATAATGTAGTAGATGTCACCTGCAGTCCTATGTAACACCACAGATAACACAGTGATATCTCTCTGAGTACAGATAATGTAGTAGATGTCACCCGCAGTCCTATGTAACACCACAGATAACACAGTGATAACTCTCTGTGAGTACAGATAATGTAGTAGATGTCACCTGCAGTCCTATGTAACACCACATATAACACAGTGATAACTCTCTGAGTACAGATAATGTAGTAGATGTCACCCGCAGTCCTATGTAACACCACAGATAACACAGTGATAACTCTCTGAGTACAGATAATGTAGTAGATGTCACCTGCAGTCCTATGTAACACCACAGATAACACAGTGATAACTCTCTGAGTACAGATAATGTAGTAGATATCACCTGCAGTCCTATGTAACACCACAGATAACACAGTGATAACTCTCTGAGTACAGATAATGTAGTAGATGTCACCTGCAGTCCTATGTAACACCACAGATAACACAGTGATAACTCTCTGAGTACAGATAATGTAGTAGATGTCACCCGCAGTCCTATGTAACACCACAGATAACACAGTGATAACTCTCTGAGTACAGATAATGTAGTATATGTCACCTGCAGTCCTATGTAACACCACAGATAACACAGTGATCACTCTCTGAGTACAGATAATGTAGTATATGTCACCTGCAGTCCTATGTAACACCACAGATAACACAGTGATAATTCTCTGAGTACAGATAATGTAGTAGATGTCATCTGCAGTCCTATGTAAGACGACAGATAACACAGTGATAACTCTCTGAGTACAGATAATGTAGTAGATGTCATCTGCAGTCCTATGTAACACCACAGATAACACAGTGATAACTCTCTGAGTACAGATAATGTAGTAGATGTCACCTGCAGTCCTATGTAACACCACAGATAACACAGTGATAACTCTCTGAGTACAGATAATGCAGTAGATGTCACCTGCAGTCCTATGTAACACCACAGATAACACAGTGATAATTCCCTTAGTACAGATAATGCAGTAGATGTCACCTGCAGTCCTATGTAACACCACAGATAACACAGTGATAATTCTCTGAGTACAGATAATGTAGTAGATGTCACCTGCAGTCCTATGTAACACCACAGATAACACAGTGATAACTCCCTTAGTACAGATAATGCAGTAGATGTCACCTGCAGTCCTATGTAACACCACAGATAACACAGTGATAACTCCCTTAGTACAGATAATGCAGTAGATGTCACCTGCAGTCCTATGTAACACCACAGATAACACAGTGATAACTCTCTGAGTACAGATAATGTAGTAGATGTCACCTGCAGTCCTATGTAACACCACAGATAACACAGTGATAACTCTCTGAGTACAGATTATGTAGTAGATCTCACCTGCAGTCCCATGTAACACCACAGATAACACAGTGATAACTCTCTGAGCACAGATAATGTAGTAGATGTCACCTGCAGTCCTATGTAACACCACAGATAACACAGTGATAAATCTGTGAGTACAGATAATGTAGTAGATGTCACCTGCAGTCCTATGTAACACCACAGATAACACAGTGATATCTCTCTGAGTACAGATAATGTAGTAGATGTCACCTGCAGTCCTATGTAACACCACAGATAACACAGTGATAACTCTCTGAGTACAGATAATGTAGTAGATGTCACCTGCAGTCCTATGTAACACCACAGATAACACAGTGATATCTCTCTGAGTACAGATAATGTAGTAGATGTCACCTGCAGTCCTATGTAACACCACAGATAACACAGTGATATCTCTCTGAGTACAGATAATGTAGTAGATGTCACCTGCAGTCCTATGTAACACCACAGATAACACAGTGATCACTCTCTGAGTACAGATAATGTAGTAGATGTCACCTGCAGTCCTATGTAACACCACAGATAACACAGTGATAACTCTCTGTGTACAGATAATGTAGTAGATGTCATCTGCAGTCCTATGTAACACCACAGATAACACAGTGATAACTCTCTGAGTACAGATAATGTAGCAGATGTCACCTGCAGTCCTATGTAACACCACAGATAACACAGTGATAACTCTCTGAGTACAGATAATGTAGTAGATGTCACCTGCAGTCCTATGTAACACCACAGATAACACAGTGATAACTCTCTGAGTACAGATAATGTAGTAGATGTCACCTGCAGTCCTATGTAACACCACAGATAACACAGTGATCACTCTCTGAGTACAGATAATGTAGTAGATGTCACCTGCAGTCCTATGTAACACCACAGATAACACAGTGATCACTCTCTGAGTACAGATAATGTAGTAGATGTCACCTGCAGTCCTATGTAACACCACAGATAACACAGTGATAACTCTCTGAGTACAGATAATGTAGTAGATGTCACCTGCAGTCCTATGTAACACCACACATAACACAGTGATATCTCTCTGAGTACAGATAATGTAGTAGATGTCACCTGCAGTCCTATGTAACACCACAGATAACACAGTGATAACTCTCTGAGTACAGATAATGTAGTAGATGTCACCTGCAGTCCTATGTAACACCACAGATAACACAGTGATAACTCTCTGAGTACAGATAATGTAGATGTCACCTGCAGTCCTATGTAACACCACAGATAACACAGTGATAACTCTCTGAGTATAGATAATGTAGTAGATGTCACCTGCAGTCCTATGTAACATCACAGATAGCACAGTGATATCTCTCTGAGTACAGATAATGTAGTAGATGTCGCCTGCAGTCCTATGTAACACCACAGATAACACAGTGATAACTCTCTGAGTATAGATAATGTAGTAGATGTCACCTGCAGTCCTATGTAACATCACAGATAGCACAGTGATAACTCTCTGTGTACAGATAATGTAGTAGATGTCATCTGCAGTCCTATGTAACACCACAGATAACACAGTGATAACTCTCTGAGTACAGATAATGTAGCAGATGTCACCTGCAGTCCTATGTAACACCACAGATAACACAGTGATAACTCTCTGAGTACAGATAATGTAGTAGATGTCACCTGCAGTCCTATGTAACACCACAGATAACACAGTGATAACTCTCTGAGTACAGATAATGTAGTAGATGTCACCTGCAGTCCTATGTAACACCACAGATAACACAGTGATCACTCTCTGAGTACAGATAATGTAGTAGATGTCACCTGCAGTCCTATGTAACACCACAGATAACACAGTGATCACTCTCTGAGTACAGATAATGTAGTAGATGTCACCTGCAGTCCTATGTAACACCACAGATAACACAGTGATAACTCTCTGAGTACAGATAATGTAGTAGATGTCACCTGCAGTCCTATGTAACACCACACATAACACAGTGATATCTCTCTGAGTACAGATAATGTAGTAGATGTCACCTGCAGTCCTATGTAACACCACAGATAACACAGTGATAACTCTCTGAGTACAGATAATGTAGTAGATGTCACCTGCAGTCCTATGTAACACCACAGATAACACAGTGATAACTCTCTGAGTACAGATAATGTAGATGTCACCTGCAGTCCTATGTAACACCACAGATAACACAGTGATAACTCTCTGAGTATAGATAATGTAGTAGATGTCACCTGCAGTCCTATGTAACATCACAGATAGCACAGTGATATCTCTCTGAGTACAGATAATGTAGTAGATGTCGCCTGCAGTCCTATGTAACACCACAGATAACACAGTGATAACTCTCTGAGTATAGATAATGTAGTAGATGTCACCTGCAGTCCTATGTAACATCACAGATAGCACAGTGATAACTCTCTGAGTACAGATAATGTAGTAGATGTCACCTGCAGTCCTATGTAACACCACAGATAACACAGTGATAACTCTCTGAGTACAGATAATGTAGTAGATGTCGCCTGCAGTCCTATGTAACACCACAGATAACACAGTGATAACTCTCTGAGTACAGATAATGTAGTAGATGTCACCTGCAGTCCTATGTAACACCACAGATAACACAGTGATATCTCTCTGAGTACAGATAATGTAGTAGATGTCACCTGCAGTCCTATGTAACACCACAGATAACACAGTGATAACTCTCTGAGTACAGATAATGTAGTAGATGTCTCCTGCAGTCCTATGTAACAGCACAGATAACACAGTGATAACTCTCTGAGTACAGATAATGTAGTAGATGTCACCTGCAGTCCTATGTAACACCACATATAACACAGTGATAACTCTGAGTACAGATAATGTAGTAAATGTCACCTGCAGTCCTATGTAACACCACAGATAACACAGTGATATCTCTCTGAGTACAGATAATGTAGTAGATGTCACCTGCAGTCCTATGTAACACCACAGATAACACAGTGATAACTCTCTGAGTACAGATAATGTAGTAGATGTCATCTGCAGTCCTATGTAACACCACAGATAACACAGTGATAACTCTGAGTACAGATAATGTAGTAAATGTCACCTGCAGTCCTATGTAACACCACAGATAACACAGTGATAACTCTCTGAGTACAGATAATGTAGTAGATGTCTCCTGCAGTCCTATGTAACACCACAGATAACACAGTGATAACTCTGAGTACAGATAATGTAGTAAATGTCACCTGCACTCCTATGTAACACCACAGATAACACAGTGATAACTCTCTGAGTACAGATAATGTAGTAGATGTCTCCTGCAGTCCTATGTAACACCACAGATAACACAGTGATAACTCTCTGAGTACAGATAATGTAGTAGATGTCATCTGCAGTCCTATGTAACACCACAGATAACACAGTGATAACTCTCTGAGTACAGATAATGTAGTAGATGTCACCTGCAGTCCTATGTAACACCACAGATAACACAGTGATAACTCTCTGAGTACAGATAATGCAGTAGATGTCACCTGCAGTCCTATGTAACACCACAGATAACACAGTGATAACTCTCTGAGCACAGATAATGTAGTAGATGTCACCTGCAGTCCTATGTAACATCACAGATAACACAGTGATAATTCTCTGAGTACAGATAATGCAGTAGATGTCACCTGCAGTCCTATGTAACACCACAGATAACACAGTGATAATTCTCTGAGTACAGATAATGCAGTAGATGTCACCTGCAGTCCTATGTAACACCACAGATAACACAGTGATAATTCTCTGAGTACAGATAATGCAGTAGATGTCACCTGCAGTCCTATGTAACACCACAGATAACACAGTGATAACTCCCTTAGTACAGATAATGCAGTAGATGTCACCTGCAGTCCTATGTAACACCACAGATAACACAGTGATAATTCTCTGAGTACAGATAATGTAGTAGATGTCACCTGCAGTCCTATGTAACACCACAGATAACACAGTGATAACTCCCTTAGTACAGATAATGCAGTAGATGTCACCTGCAGTCCTATGTAACACCACAGATAACACAGTGATAACTCCCTTAGTACAGATAATGCAGTAGATGTCACCTGCAGTCCTATGTAACACCACAGATAACACAGTGATAACTCTCTGAGTACAGATAATGTAGTAGATGTCACCTGCAGTCCTATGTAACACCACAGATAACACAGTGATAACTCTCTGAGTACAGATTATGTAGTAGATCTCACCTGCAGTCCCATGTAACACCACAGATAACACAGTGATAACTCTCTGAGCACAGATAATGTAGTAGATGTCACCTGCAGTCCTATGTAACACCACAGATAACACAGTGATAAATCTGTGAGTACAGATAATGTAGTATATGTCACCTGCAGTCCTATGTAACACCACAGATAACACAGTGATATCTCTCTGAGTACAGATAATGTAGTAGATGTCACCTGCAGTCCTATGTAACACCACAGATAACACAGTGATAACTCTCTGAGTACAGATAATGTAGTAGATATAATCTGCAGTCCTATGCAACAACACAGATAACACAGTGATCACTCTCTGAGTACAGATAATGTAGTAGATGTCACCTGCAGTCCTATGTAACACCACAGACAACACAGTGATAACTCTCTGAGTACAGATAATGTAGTAGATGTCACCTGCAGTCCTATGTAACACCACAGATAACACAGTGATAACTCTCTGAGTACAGATAATGTAGTAGATGTCACCTGCAGTCCTATGTAACACCACAGATAACACAGTGATCACTCTCTGAGTACAGATAATGTAGTAGATGTCACCTGCAGTCCTATGTAACACCACAGATAACACAGTGATCACTCTCTGAGTACAGATAATGTAGTAGATGTCACCTGCAGTCCTATGTAACACCACAGATAACACAGTGATAACTCTCTGAGTACAGATAATGTAGTAGATATAATCTGCAGTCCTATGTAACAACACAGATAACACAGTGATAACTCCCTGAGTGCAGATAATATAGTAGATGTCACCTGCAGTCCTATGTAACACCACAGATAACACAGTGATAACTCTCTGAGTACAGATAATGTAGTAGATGTCACCTGCAGTCCTATGTAACACCACAGACATCACAGTGATAACTCTCTGAGTACAGATAATGTAGTAGATGTCACCTGCAGTCCTATGTAACACCACAGATAACACAGTGATCACTCTCTGAGTACAGATAATGTAGTAGATGTCACCTGCAGTCCTATGTAACACCACAGATAACACATTGATAACTCTCTGAGTACAGATAATGTAGTAGATATAATCTGCAGTCCTATGTAACAACACAGATAACACAGTGATAACTCCCTGAGTGCAGATAATGTAGTAGATGTCACCTGCAGTCCTATGTAACACCACAGATAACACAGTGATATCTCTCTGAGTACAGATAATGTAGTAGATGTCACCTGCAGTCCTATGTAACACCACAGATAACACAGTGATAACTCTCTGAGTATAGATAATGTAGTAGATGTCACCTGCAGTCCTATGTAACACCACAGATAACACAGTGATAACTCTCTGTGTACAGATAATGTAGTAGATGTCATCTGCAGTCCTATGTAACACCACAGATAACACAGTGATAACTCTCTGAGTACAGATAATGTAGCAGATGTCACCTGCAGTCCTATGTAACACCACAGATAACACAGTGATAACTCTCTGAGTACAGATAATGTAGTAGATGTCACCTGCAGTCCTATGTAACACCACAGATAACACAGTGATAACTCTCTGAGTACAGATAATGTAGTAGATGTCACCTGCAGTCCTATGTAACACCACAGATAACACAGTGATCACTCTCTGAGTACAGATAATGTAGTAGATGTCACCTGCAGTCCTATGTAACACCACAGATAACACAGTGATCACTCTCTGAGTACAGATAATGTAGTAGATGTCACCTGCAGTCCTATGTAACACCACAGATAACACAGTGATATCTCTCTGAGTACAGATAATGTAGTAGATGTCACCTGCAGTCCTATGTAACACCACAGACATCACAGTGATAACTCTCTGAGTACAGATAATGTAGTAGATGTCACCTGCAGTCCTATGTAACACCACACATAACACAGTGATATCTCTCTGAGTACAGATAATGTAGTAGATGTCACCTGCAGTCCTATGTAACACCACAGATAACACAGTGATAACTCTCTGAGTACAGATAATGTAGTAGATGTCACCTGCAGTCCTATGTAACACCACAGATAACACAGTGATAACTCTCTGAGTACAGATAATGTAGATGTCACCTGCAGTCCTATGTAACACCACAGATAACACAGTGATAACTCTCTGAGTATAGATAATGTAGTAGATGTCACCTGCAGTCCTATGTAACATCACAGATAGCACAGTGATATCTCTCTGAGTACAGATAATGTAGTAGATGTCGCCTGCAGTCCTATGTAACACCACAGATAACACAGTGATAACTCTCTGAGTATAGATAATGTAGTAGATGTCACCTGCAGTCCTATGTAACATCACAGATAGCACAGTGATAACTCTCTGAGTACAGATAATGTAGTAGATGTCGCCTGCAGTCCTATGTAACACCACAGATAACACAGTGATAACTCTCTGAGTACAGATAATGTAGTAGATGTCACCTGCAGTCCTATGTAACACCACAGATAACACAGTGATATGTCTCTGAGTACAGATAATGTAGTAGATGTCACCTGCAGTCCTATGTAACACCACAGATAACACAGTGATAACTCTCTGAGTATAGATAATGTAGTAGATGTCACCTGCAGTCCTATGTAACACCACAGATAACACAGTGATAACTCTCTGAGTACAGATAATGTAGTAGATGTCGCCTGCAGTCCTATGTAACACCACAGATAACACAGTGATAACTCTCTGAGTACAGATAATGTAGTAGATGTCACCTGCAGTCCTATGTAACACCACAGATAACACAGTGATATCTCTCTGAGTACAGATAATGTAGTAGATGTCACCTGCAGTCTTATGTAACACCACAGATAACACAGTGATATCTCTCTGAGTACAGATAATGTAGTAGATGTCACCTGCAGTCCTATGTAACACCACAGATAACACAGTGATAACTCTCTGAGTACAGATAATGTAGTAGATGTCTCCTGCAGTCCTATGTAACACCACATATAACACAGTGATAACTCTGAGTACAGATAATGTAGTAAATGTCACCTGCAGTCCTATGTAACACCACAGATAACACAGTGATATCTCTCTGAGTACAGATAATGTAGTAGATGTCACCTGCAGTCCTATGTAACACCACAGATAACACAGTGATAACTCTCTGAGTACAGATAATGTAGTAGATGTCATCTGCAGTCCTATGTAACACCACAGATAACACAGTGATAACTCTGAGTACAGATAATGTAGTAAATGTCACCTGCAGTCCTATGTAACACCACAGATAACACAGTGATAACTCTCTGAGTACAGATAATGTAGTAGATGTCTCCTGCAGTCCTATGTAACACCACAGATAACACAGTGATAACTCTGAGTACAGATAATGTAGTAAATGTCACCTGCAGTCCTATGTAACACCACAGATAACACAGTGATAACTCTCTGAGTACAGATAATGTAGTAGATGTCTCCTGCAGTCCTATGTAACACCACAGATAACACAGTGATAACTCTCTGAGTACAGATAATGTAGTAGATGTCATCTGCAGTCCTATGTAACACCACAGATAACACAGTGATAACTCTCTGAGTACAGATAATGTAGTAGATGTCACCTGCAGTCCTATGTAACACCACAGATAACACAGTGATAACTCTCTGAGTACAGATAATGCAGTAGATGTCACCTGCAGTCCTATGTAACACCACAGATAACACAGTGATAACTCTCTGAGCACAGATAATGCAGTAGATGTCACCTGCAGTCCTATGTAACACCACAGATAACACAGTGATAATTCTCTGAGTACAGATAATGCAGTAGATGTCACCTGCAGTCCTATGTAACACCACAGATAACACAGTGATAACTCCCTTAGTACAGATAATGCAGTAGATGTCACCTGCAGTCCTATGTAACACCACAGATAACACAGTGATAATTCTCTGAGTACAGATAATGTAGTAGATGTCACCTGCAGTCCTATGTAACACCACAGATAACACAGTGATAACTCCCTTAGTACAGATAATGCAGTAGATGTCACCTGCAGTCCTATGTAACACCACAGATAACACAGTGATAACTCCCTTAGTACAGATAATGTAGTAGATGTCACCTGCAGTCCTATGTAACACCACAGATAACACAGTGATAACTCTCTGAGTACAGATAATGTAGTAGATGTCACCTGCAGTCCTATGTAACACCACAGATAACACAGTGATAACTCTCTGAGTACAGATTATGTAGTAGATCTCACCTGCAGTCCCATGTAACACCACAGATAACACAGTGATAACTCTCTGAGCACAGATAATGTAGTAGATGTCACCTGCAGTCCTATGTAACACCACAGATAACACAGTGATAAATCTGTGAGTACAGATAATGTAGTAGATGTCACCTGCAGTCCTATGTAACACCACAGATAACACAGTGATATCTCTCTGAGTACAGATAATGTAGTAGATGTCACCTGCAGTCCTATGTAACACCACAGATAACACAGTGATAACTCTCTGAGTACAGATAATGTAGTAGATATAATCTGCAGTCCTATGTAACAACACAGATAACACAGTGATCACTCTCTGAGTACAGATAATGTAGTAGATGTCACCTGCAGTCCTATGTAACACCACAGACAACACAGTGATAACTCTCTGAGTACAGATAATGTAGTAGATGTCACCTGCAGTCCCATGTAACACCACCGATAACACAGTGATAACTCTGAGTACAGATAATGTAGTAGATGTCACCTGCAGTCCTATGTAACACCACAGATAACACAGTGATCACTCTCTGAGTACAGATAATGTAGTAGATGTCACCTGCAGTCCTATGTAACACCACAGACAACACAGTGATAACTCTCTGAGTACAGATAATGTAGTAGATGTCACCTGCAGTCCTATGTAACACCACAGATAACACAGTGATAACTCTGAGTACAGATAATGTAGTAGATGTCACCTGCAGTCCTATGTAACACCACAGATAACACAGTGATCACTCTCTGAGTACAGATAATGTAGTAGATGTCACCTGCAGTCCTATGTAACACCACAGATAACACAGTGATAACTCTCTGAGTACAGATAATGTAGTAGATGTCACCTGCAGTCCTATGTAACACCACAGATAACACAGTGATATCTCTCTGAGTACAGATAATGTAGTAGATGTCACCTGCAGTCCTATGTAACACCACAGATAACACAGTGATCACTCTCTGAGTACAGATAATGTAGTAGATGTCACCTGCAGTCCTATGTAACACCACAGATAACACAGTGATAACTCTCTGTGTACAGATAATGTAGTAGATGTCACCTGCAGTCCTATGTAACACCACAGATAACACAGTGATAACTCTCTGAGTACAGATAATGTAGTAGATGTCACCTGCAGTCCTATGTAACACCACAGATAACACAGTGATAACTCTCTGTGTACAGATAATGTAGTAGATGTCACCTGCAGTCCTATGTAACACCACAGATAACACAGTGATAACTCTCTGAGTACAGATAATGTAGCAGATGTCACCTGCAGTCCTATGTAACACCACAGATAACACAGTGATAACTCTCTGAGTACAGATAATGTAGTAGATGTCACCTGCAGTCCTATGTAACACCACAGATAACACAGTGATAACTCTCTGAGTACAGATAATGTAGTAGATGTCACCTGCAGTCCTATGTAACACCACAGATAACACAGTGATCACTCTCTGAGTACAGATAATGTAGTAGATGTCACCTGCAGTCCTATGTAACACCACAGATAACACAGTGATCACTCTCTGAGTACAGATAATGTAGTAGATGTCACCTGCAGTCCTATGTAACACCACAGATAACACAGTGATAACTCTCTGAGTATAGATAATGTAGTAGATGTCACCTGCAGTCCTATGTAACACCACAGATAACACAGTGATAACTCTCTGAGTACAGATAATGTAGTAGATATAATCTGCAGTCCTATGTAACAACACAGATAACACAGTGATCACTCTCTGAGTACAGATAATGTAGTAGATGTCACCTGCAGTCCTATGTAACACCACAGATAACACAGTGATAACTCTCTGAGTACAGATAATGTAGTAGATATAATCTGCAGTCCTATGTAACAACACAGATAACACAGTGATAACTCCCTGAGTGCAGATAATGTAGTAGATGTCACCTGCAGTCCTATGTAACACCACAGATAACACAGTGATATCTCTCTGAGTACAGATAATGTAGTAGATGTCACCTGCAGTCCTATGTAACACCACAGATAACACAGTGATAACTCTCTGAGTACAGATAATGTATTAGATGTCACCTGCAGTCCTATGTAACACCACAGATAACACAGTGATAACTCTCTGAGTATAGATAATGTAGTAGATGTCACCTGCAGTCCTATGTAACATCACAGATAGCACAGTGATATCTCTCTGAGTACAGATAATGTAGTAGATGTCGCCTGCAGTCCTATGTAACACCACAGATAACACAGTGATAACTCTCTGAGTATAGATAATGTAGTAGATGTCACCTGCAGTCCTATGTAACATCACAGATAGCACAGTGATAACTCTCTGAGTACAGATAATGTAGTAGATGTCACCTGCAGTCTTATGTAACACCACAGATAACACAGTGATAACTCTCTGAGTACAGTTAATGTAGTAGATGTCGCCTGCAGTCCTATGTAACACCACAGATAACACAGTGATAACTCTCTGAGTACAGATAATGTAGTAGATGTCACCTGCAGTCCTATGTAACACCACAGATAACACAGTGATATCTCTCTGAGTACAGATAATGTAGTAGATGTCACCTGCAGTCCTATGTAACACCACAGATAACACAGTGATATCTCTCTGAGTACAGATAATGTAGTAGATGTCACCTGCAGTCCTATGTAACACCACAGATAACACAGTGATAACTCTCTGAGTACAGATAATGTAGTAGATGTCTCCTGCAGTCCTATGTAACACCACAGATAACACAGTGATAACTCTCTGAGTACAGATAATGTAGTAGATGTCACCTGCAGTCCTATGTAACACCACAGATAACACAGTGATAACTATCTGATTACAGATAATGTAGTAGACGTCACCTGCAGTCCTATGTAACACCACAGATAACACAGTGATAACTCTCTGAGTACAGATAATGTAGTAGACGTCACCTGCAGTCCTATGTAACACCACAGATAACACAGTGATAACTCTCTGAGTACAGATAATACAGTAGATGTCACCTGCAGTCCTATGTAACAACACAGATAACACAGTGATAACTCTCTGAGTACAGATAATGTAGTAGACGTCACCTGCAGTCCCATGTAACACCACAGATAACACAGTGATAACTCTCTGAGTACAGATAATGTAGTAGATGTCACCTGCAGTCCTATGTAACACCACAGATAACACAGTGATAACTCTCTGAGCACAGATAATGTAGTAGATGTCACCTGCAGTCCTATGTAACACCACAGATAACACAGTGATGATTCTCTGACTATAGATAATGTAGTAGATGTCACCTGCAGTCCTATGTAACACCACAGATAACACAGTGATAACTCTCTGAGTACAGATAATGTAGTAGATGTCACCTGCAGTCCTATGTAACACCACAGATAACACAGTGATAACTCTGAGTACAGATAATGTAGTAGATGTCACCTGCAGTCCTATGTAACACCACAGATAACACAGTGATAACTCTCTGAGTACAGATAATGTAGTAGATGTCACCTGCAGTCCTATGTAACACCACAGATAACACAGTGATGACTCTCTGACTATAGATAATGTAGTAGATGTCACCTGCAGTCCTATGTAACACCACAAATAACACAGTGATAACTCTCTGATTACAGATAATGTAGTAGATGTCACCTGCAGTCCTATGTAACACCACAGATAACACAGTGATGACTCTCTGACTATAGATAATGTAGTAGATGTCACCTGCAGTCCTATGTAACACCACAGATAACACAGTGATAACTCTGAGTACAGATAATGTAGTAGATGTCACCTGCAGTCCTATGTAACACCACAGATAACACAGTGATAACTCTCTGACTATAGATAATGTAGTAGATGTCACCTGCAGTCCTATGTAACACCACAAATAACACAGTGATAACTCTCTGAGTGCAGATAATGTAGTAGATGTCACCTGCAGTCCTATGTAACACCACAGATAACACAGTGATAACTCTCTGAGTACAGATAATGTAGTAGATGTCACCTGCAGTCCTATGTAACACCACAGATAACACAGTGATGACTCTCTGACTATAGATAATGTAGTAGATGTCACCTGCAGTCCTATGTAACACCACAAATAACACAGTGATAACTCTCTGAGTGCAGATAATGTAGTAGATGTCACCTGCAGTCCTATGTAACACCACAGATAACACAGTGATAACTCTCTGAGTACAGATAATGTAGTAGATGTCACCTGCAGTCCTATGTAACACCACAGATAACACAGTGATAACTCTCTGAGTACTGATAATGTAGTAGATGTCACCTGCAGTCCTATGTAACACCACAGATAACACAGTGATGACTCTCTGACTATAGAGAATGTAGTAGATGTCACCTGCAGTCCTATGTAACACCACAGATAACACAGTGATAACTCTCTGAGTACAGATAATGCAGTAGATGTCACCTGCAGTCCTATGTAACAACACAGATAACACAGTGATAACTCTCTGAGTACAGATAATGTAGTAGACGTCACCTGCAGTCCTATGTAACACCACAGATAACACAGTGATAACTCTCTGAGTACAGATAATGCAGTAGATGTCACCTGCAGTCCTATGTAACAACACAGATAACACAGTGATAACTCTCTGAGTACAGATAATGTAGTAGATGTCACCTGCAGTCCTATGTAACGCCACGATAACACAGTGATAACTCTCTGAGTACAGATAATGTAGTAGATGTCACCTGCAGTCCTATGTAACACCACAGGTAACACAGTGATAACTCTCTGAGTACAGATAATGTAGAAGATGTCACCTGCAGTCCTATGTAACACCACAGGTAACAAAGTGATAACTCTCTGAGTACAGATAATGTAGTAGATGTCACCTGCAGTCCTATGTAACATGTAACGGGTCCGGGAGGCGGAACCTCTGAGCTACTATACAAGGGGGCGGCCCTTGTAAGGGAGCGGGTGGCAGTCTCTGGGTGAACGGACAGGGAGTTACGGCAAGTGATCAGGGCAGTCTCTGGGTAAGGGGTAGGTACGACCTGTGATGGCGGAGCCTCCGGGTAGGCTAGCAGGCAGATGGTAGATGTGTGCTCCCAGGTGAGCAAGCGAGAGTCTCTGGAATAGCAGGTGGTCACAGCACGTGACGGCGGAACCTCCGGGCTGGCAGGCAGGTAGGTAACGGAGAAGCGCTCCCAGGTGAGCGGGCAAGAGTCTCTGAGATAGCTGGTGGTCACAGCACGTGACAACGGGACCTCCGGGCTGGCAAGCAGGCAGGTAACGGAGATGCGCTCCCAGGTGAGCGGGCAAGAGTCTCTGAGATAGCTGGTGGTCACAGCACGTGACAACGGAGCCTCCGGGCTGGCAAGCAGGCAGGTAACGGAGAAGCGCTCCCAGGTGAGCGGGCAAGCTGGTCCATAGACAGACTGACCGGAGTTGTAAGGCAGACCGTCGGACCTCAGGCAAGCAGGCAGGTAGCTGATGTGCGCTCCCAGGTGAGCGGACAAGTTGGTCCTTAGACAGACTGACCGGAGTTGTAAGGCAGACCGTCGGACCTCAGGCAGGCAGGCAGGTAACAAGTATTCAGGCAGGAATCAGGCAGGTAACTAGCAGGAAACTGGCAGGAAACTGGCAGGTAACTGGCAGGTAACTGGCAACGGGACCTGAGGGCTGAAGCACAGGTGAGACACAGGTGCAAACAACATTGCTCGGGCACCTCCATTTTGGAGGAGGTGCCTTATATATGATGAAGTCCTCTGGCCATTGGCCGGGGACTCCTTAGGACGGCGCGCGCGGCCCCTTTAAGAGGAGGGGAGCGCGCGCGCGCGCGCCCTAAGCACAGGGGCCGGGAAGGAGCGCGCGCTGAGAGCAGAGCGGGAGGAAGACGCCGGGAAGGAGCGCGCGCTGACAGCAGAGCGGGGAGAGGACGCCGGGCACGGAGCAGAGCGGTGAGGGGAGCAGCGTCCCTGCCTAGCAGAGGGCAGGGACGCCAGCGCTACAGTACCCCCCCCTTTAGGCCCCCCCTTTTTTAGGCCAGATAGAAATTTAGCAAGGATAAGAGGGGCATGGATGTTCTCCCGGGGCTCCCACGTTCTCTCCTCAGGACCAAACCCCTTCCAATCTACCAGAAAAAAGGTCTTTCCTCTTACCCTTTTGGTGGCAAGAATGTTCTCTACCTCAAACTCGTCCTCAGCAGAAACCGGAGCAGGAGGCGTACCTGTAGACTTGGAAAAAGAGTTAAGCACCACAGGTTTGAGGAGAGACACATGGAAGGAGTTAGGGATCCGTAAGTTGGCCGGGAGTTTCAATTTATAGGCCACTGGGTTGATCTGACTGATGACCTCCAGTGGGCCGATGAACCGAGGCCCTAACTTATAGGAAGGGATCTTGAGCCGGACATATTTGGACGAGAGCCAGACTTTATCCCCAGGGCGGAATTGAGGAGGGTCCAGACGTTTTTTGTCAGCGTGTCTTTTCATACGCTCGGATGACAGAAGGAGTGCGGACCGGGTACTCTCCCATATGGAGGAAAATTTGTTAACAAGAGATTCCGCAGCCGGATTGTCCGCCGAGGTGGAGACGGGAAACGGGATCCGAGGATGCTGACCGTAGACTACAAAAAACGGGGATTTGGAGGAAGACTCGCTCTCGTGATTGTTGTACGAGAATTCGGCCCATGGCAGGAGATCCACCCAGTCAGAATGGTGGGCATTAACGAAGTGCCGAAGGTAACTGGTCAGGTTCTGATTGATCCGCTCCACTTGACCATTAGACTGTGGGTGGTAAGCGGAGGAGAAGTCCAGGGTGACGTCCAGCAATTTACAAGTGGCTCTCCAGAAACGGGAAGTGAACTGTACCCCACGATCCGACACGATGTGACGGGGCAGGCCGTGAAGACGGAAGATGTGGCGGATAAAGTCTTTAGCCAGCTCGGGTGCAGACGGAAGACCTGGCAGTGGAATGAAGTGAGCCATCTTGGAGAAGCGGTCAGCGACCACCCAAATGACCGTACAACCGGCAGAGACGGGTAGATCAGTAATGAAGTCCATCGCTATATGCTGCCAGGGGGCAGCAGGTACTGGCAGAGGTAGGAGACGGCCGGCCGGCAGGTGTCTCGGAACTTTGTTGCGGGCGCAGGACACACAGGCAGAAACAAAGTCTATTACATCCTTGTGCAGGTTAGGCCACCAGTAGTGCCGGGTAATAAGCTGGAGGGTCTTTTTCTGACCGGCGTGGCCAGCTAGTTTAGACGAATGACCCCAGTGTAGGATCTTCTCCCGATCAGGTACTGGTACGAACGTCTTACCAGGAGGAAGACGATTTAGACTCACGGGAGCCACCTGCATTACTCTGGCGGGATCGATGATATGTTTCGGATCCTCCTCGAGATCAGACACCAGAAAGGACCGAGACAAGGCGTCCGCCTTGACGTTTTTGTCAGCCGGGCGAAAATGAAGGACAAAATCAAAACGAGCAAAAAACAAGGACCACCGGGCTTGGCGCGGGTTAAGTCTCTGGGCATGCTGGAGGTAAGCCAAGTTCTTGTGGTCAGTGTAAATTATTACTGGGTGAAGAGCCCCCTCGAGCAGGTAACGCCACTCCTCCAATGCCAGTTTGATGGCCAATAACTCTCGGTCTCCTATGGAATAGTTGCGCTCAGAGGAGGAGAAGAGTTTAGAGAAGAAGCCACAAGTTACCATCCTCCCGGAAGATGATTTTTGAGTAAGTACCGCTCCGGCTCCAGAGGAGGAGGCGTCAACTTCCAGGAAGAACTGTTTGTTGCCATCTGGGCGATGCAGCACCGGGGCGGAAGAGAAGGCCTGTTTAAGGGAAAGAAAGGCCTCCTCTGCTTCGGGTGGCCACTCTTTGGGATTAGTACCTTTACGGGTGAGCGCAGAAATTGGGGCCGTCCGGGAAGAGAAGTGTGGTATGAAGAGGCGGTAGTAGTTGGCGAAGCCCAGGAATCGCTGAATGGCCTTCAACCCCTCCGGTCGGGGCCATTTCTCGATGGCAGACAGTTTCTCAGGATCCATTTGTAGGCCGGTCTGAGAGATAATGTAGCCCAGAAACGGAAGCGAGGTCTGCTCAAAGAGGCACTTCTCAAATTTAGCGTAGAGATGGTTCTGCCTTAGCCTGAGCAGGACCTGACGAACGTCCCTCCGGTGAGTCTGGAGATCCGGAGAGAAGACCAAGATGTCGTCCAGGTACACCACTACGCAGGAGTAGAGAAGGTCCCGGAAGATGTCATTGACCAACTCTTGAAAGACGGCAGGAGCGTTACAGAGACCAAAGGGCATTACCAGGTATTCATAGTGGCCGTCCCGGGTGTTGAATGCCGTCTTCCATTCATCCCCCTGACGAATACGAACCAGGTTGTACGCCCCACGAAGGTCCAGTTTGGTGAAGATCCTAGCCCCCCTCAGGCGATCAAATAATTCTGGAATGAGCGGAAGGGGGTACTTATTCTTCACCGTGATCAGGTTTAGGCCTCTATAGTCTATACAGGGACGGAGAGAGCCGTCCTTCTTTTTGACGAAAAAGAAGCCTGCTCCCGCCGGGGAGGTAGATTTCCGGATGAATCCTCTGGCCAGATTCTCCTCAATATATTCGGACATTGACCGGGTTTCAGCAGCGGATAAAGGATAGATACGCCCACGGGGAGGAGTAGTACCGGGTAGCAGATCGATGGGACAGT
Organism: Phyllobates terribilis; assembly: GCF_046119375.1. Taxonomy (NCBI): domain Eukaryota; kingdom Metazoa; phylum Chordata; class Amphibia; order Anura; family Dendrobatidae; genus Phyllobates; species Phyllobates terribilis. Next base: position 42,990 of record NW_027364488.1, on the reverse strand, counting down.
CGTATGGTCTATGTGGTGGTAATGTCTCTGCCTCCTTTTTATTAAAGACATCTGCATAAGACCAATAAGGAATCGGAAGTCCAGGTAGATTAGCTGGGGTAGGAGAGGGACGGACGGGATGGACGGGAACCAGGCAGGTTTTATGACAGTCTTGTCCCCAGCGAAGGACCTCTCCGGTTTGCCAGTCTAGCACGGGTGCATGTCTCTGGAGCCAGGGCAGGCCTAGCAAGAGGGCGTGAGAGAGTCCAGGCAGAACATGAAAGGAGATACTTTCAGAATGCAGCATTCCCACCTGCAGGGTAATGGTGATGAGTTGAATGGGGCGAGGTAAGAGGCCCCCATCCACGGCAGCAACAGACAAGGGTACAGCCAGAGGTTTGGTGGGGATGCGGTATTTTTCAACCAGGGACTGTGAAATAAGGTTCCCGGCTGCTCCAGAGTCAAGTTGGGCTAGTTCGAAATAACGGTTCTCCCCGTAGATGATCGAAACTGACAACAGCAGGGATGGAGAGGATTTATTCTTGTCTAGGTGGACCTCTCTGAGCGAACCTAGACACAGGCGTTTCCCGACCTCTCCGGGCAGGCACGGATCCGGTGCTCCTTACTGCCACAGTAGAAGCAGCTCCCCTCGGCACGGCGTGAGTCCTGACGGGTTTTGACCATCTTGGTCTGGTCGACCTGCATAGGCTCAGGAGAGTGTACCTGGGGAGAGATGGAGGGAATGACGGGTCTCTGGAAAGGAGGAGCTAAACGTGGAATCCTTCTCTCACGGGTGACCTCTTTGGCACGCTCCTGGAACCGTAGGTCAATCCGGGTGGCAAGGGTTATTAGATCATCGAGAGAGGTAGGAATGTCCCGACCAGCAAGTTCATCTTTAATACGACCGGACAGACCCTCCCAGAAGACGGATACCAGAGCGTCGTTATCCCAGGCCAGCTCCGAGGCAAGGGTGCGGAACCGTATGGCATATTGGCCCACGGTGAGACCCTCCTGACGGAGGCGTAGCAGAGAGGATGCGGATGAGGTCTTCCGTCCGGGTTCGTCGAAGACTTTCCGGAAAGCCGAGAGAAAAGCAGGCAAGTTGGACACCAGGGGGTCTCCTCTCTCCCATAGAGGATTTAGCCAGGCCAGGGCCTCCCCGGTGAGATGGGACATGATAAAGGCAATTTTGGCCCGGTCGGAATTAAACTGATGGGACAAAAGTTCAAAGTGCAGGGTGCACTGATTTATGAAGCCCCGAGCCTGGACGGGGTCGCCTCCGAAGCGAGGAGGTGCAGAGAGCAGGGGTCCGGGGTAGGATACCATAGTATTAGTGGGCAGCGGAGCTGCCGGATTGCAAGATATGGCACTGGCGGAGGTTGTTGGTGGATCAGACAGAGTGTTCAGGCGAGTATTAACATTCCGCAGGTGACCCAGGATGGACTCCTGTTGGGACCTTTGACGGGACAGTTCATGACACAGGTCCGTGAGCGAGGGAGCTTGGGTGCCACCGGGTTCCATGGCCCGAGCAAACTGTAACGGGTCCGGGAGGCGGAACCTCTGAGCTACTATACAAGGGGGCGGCCCTTGTAAGGGAGCGGGTGGCAGTCTCTGGGTGAACGGACAGGGAGTTACGGCAAGTGATCAGGGCAGTCTCTGGGTAAGGGGTAGGTACGACCTGTGATGGCGGAGCCTCCGGGTAGGCTAGCAGGCAGATGGTAGATGTGTGCTCCCAGGTGAGCAAGCGAGAGTCTCTGGAATAGCAGGTGGTCACAGCACGTGACGGCGGAACCTCCGGGCTGGCAGGCAGGTAGGTAACGGAGAAGCGCTCCCAGGTGAGCGGGCAAGAGTCTCTGAGATAGCTGGTGGTCACAGCACGTGACAACGGGACCTCCGGGCTGGCAAGCAGGCAGGTAACGGAGATGCGCTCCCAGGTGAGCGGGCAAGAGTCTCTGAGATAGCTGGTGGTCACAGCACGTGACAACGGAGCCTCCGGGCTGGCAAGCAGGCAGGTAACGGAGAAGCGCTCCCAGGTGAGCGGGCAAGCTGGTCCATAGACAGACTGACCGGAGTTGTAAGGCAGACCGTCGGACCTCAGGCAAGCAGGCAGGTAGCTGATGTGCGCTCCCAGGTGAGCGGACAAGTTGGTCCTTAGACAGACTGACCGGAGTTGTAAGGCAGACCGTCGGACCTCAGGCAGGCAGGCAGGTAACAAGTATTCAGGCAGGAATCAGGCAGGTAACTAGCAGGAAACTGGCAGGAAACTGGCAGGTAACTGGCAGGTAACTGGCAACGGGACCTGAGGGCTGAAGCACAGGTGAGACACAGGTGCAAACAACATTGCTCGGGCACCTCCATTTTGGAGGAGGTGCCTTATATATGATGAAGTCCTCCGGCCATTGGCCGGGGACTCCTTAGGACGGCGCGCGCGGCCCCTTTAAGAGGAGGGGAGCGCGCGCGCGCGCGCCCTAAGCACAGGGGCCGGGAAGGAGCGCGCGCTGAGAGCAGAGCGGGAGGAAGACGCCGGGAAGGAGCGCGCGCTGACAGCAGAGCGGGGAGAGGACGCCGGGCACGGAGCAGAGCGGTGAGGGGAGCAGCGTCCCTGCCTAGCAGAGGGCAGGGACGCCAGCGCTACATAACAGCACAGATAACACAGTGATAACTCTCTGAGTACAGATAATGTAGTAGATGTCATCTGCAGTCCTATGTAACAACACAGATAACACAGTAATAACTCTCTGAGTACAGATAATGTAGTAGATGTCACCTGCAGTCCTATGTAACAGCACAGATAACACAGAGATAACTCTCTGAGTACAGATAATGTAGTAGATGTCACCTGCAGTCCTATGTAACAGCACAGATAACACAGTGATATCTCTCTGAGTACAGATAATGTAGTAGATGTCACCTGCAGTCCTATGTAACATCACAGATAGCACAGTGATATCTCTCTGAGCACAGATAATGTAGTAGATGTCACCTGCAGTCCTATGTAACAGCACAGATAACACAGAGATAACTCTCTGAGTACAGATAATGTAGTAGATGTCGCCTGCAGTCCTATGTAACACCACATATAACACAGTGATAACTCTCTGAGTACAGATAATGTAGTAGATGTCGCCTGCAGTCCTATGTAACACCACAGATAACACAGTGATATCTCTCTGAGTACAGATAATGTAGTAGATGTCACCTGCAGTCCTATGTAACATCACAGATAGCACAGTGATATCTCTCTGAGCACAGATAATGTAGTAGATGTCACCTGCAGTCCTATGTAACAGCACAGATAACACAGAGATAACTCTCTGAGTACAGATAATGTAGTAGATGTCGCCTGCAGTCCTATGTAACACCACATATAACACAGTGATAACTCCCTGAGTACAGATAATGTAGTAGATGTCACCTGCAGTCCTATGTAACACCACAGATAGCACAGTGATATCTCTCTGAGTACAGATAATGTAGTAGATGTCACCTGCAGTCCTATGTAACACCACAGATAACACAGTGATAACTCTCTGAGTACAGATAATGTAGTAGATGTCTCCTGCAGTCCTATGTAACACCACAGATAACACAGTGATAACTCTCTGAGTACAGATAATGTAGTAGATGTCACCTGCAGTCCTATGTAACACCACAGATAACACAGTGATGACTCTCTGACTATAGATAATGTAGTAGATGTCACCTGCAGTCCTATGTAACACCACAGATAACACAGTGATAACTCTCTGAGTACAGATAATGTAGTAGACGTCACCTGCAGTCCTATGTAACACCACAGATAACACAGTGATAACTCTCTGATTACAGATAATGTAGTAGACGTCACCTGCAGTCCTATGTAACACCACAGATAACACAGTGATAACTCTCTGAGTACAGATAATGCAGTAGATGTCACCTGCAGTCCTATGTAACAACACAGATAACACAGTGATAACTCTCTGAGTACAGATAATGTAGTAGACGTCACCTGCAGTCCTATGTAACACCACAGATAACACAGTGATAACTCTCTGAGTACAGATAATGTAGTAGATGTCACCTGCAGTCCTATGTAACACCACGATAACACAGTGATAACTCTCTGAGTACAGATAATGTAGTAGATGTCACCTGCAGTCCTATGTAACACCACAGGTAACACAGTGATAACTCTCTGAGTACAGATAATGTAGTAGATGTCACCTGCAGTCCTATGTAACACCACAGGTAACACAGTGATAACTCTCTGAGTACAGATAATGTAGTAGATGTCACCTGCAGTCCTATGTAATACCACAGGTAACAAAGTGATAACTCTCTGAGTACAGATAATGTAGTAGATCTCACCTGCAGTCCTATGTAACACCACAGATAACACAGTCATAACTCTCTGAGTACAGATAATGCAGTAGATGTCACCTGCAGTCCTATGTAACACCACAGATAACACAGTGATAACTCTCTGAGTACAGATAATGTAGTAGACGTCACCTGCAGTCCTATGTAACACCACAGATAACACAGTGATAACTCTCTGAGTACAGATAATGTAGTAGATGTCACCTGCAGTCCTATGTAACACCACGATAACACAGTGATAACTCTCTGAGTACAGATAATGTAGTAGATGTCACCTGCAGTCCTATGTAACACCACAGGTAACACAGTGATAACTCTCTGAGTACAGATAATGTAGTAGATGTCACCTGCAGTCCTATGTAACACCACAGGTAACACAGTGATAACTCTCTGAGTACAGATAATGTAGAAGATGTCACCTGCAGTCCTATGTAATACCACAGGTAACAAAGTGATAAATCTCTGAGTACAGATAATGTAGTAGATCTCACCTGCAGTCCTATGTAACACCACAGATAACACAGTGATAACTCTCTGAGTACAGATAATGTAGTAGATGTCACCTGCAGTCCTATGTAACACCACAGATAACACAGTGATAACTCTCTGAGTACAGATAATGTAGTAGATGTCACCTGCAGTCCTATGTAACACCACAGATAACACAGTGATAACTCTCTGAGTACAGATAATGCAGTAGATGTCACCTGCAGTCCTATGTAACAGCACAGATAACACAGTGATAACTCTCTGAGTACAGATAATGTAGTAGATGTCACCTGCAGTCCTATGTAACAGCACAGATAACACAGTGATAACTCTCTGAGTACAGATAATGTAGTAGATGTCACCTGCAGTCCTATGTAACAGCACAGATAACACAGTGATAACTCTCTGAGTACAGATAATGTAGTAGACGTCACCTGCAGTCCTATGTAACACCACAGATAACACAGTGATAACTCTCTGAGTACAGATAATGTAGTAGATGTCATCTGCAGTCCTATGTAACAACACAGATAACACAGTGATAACTCTCTGAGTACAGATAATGTAGTAGATGTCACCTGCAGTCCTATGTAACACCACAGATAACACAGTGATACCTCTCTGAGTACAGATAATGTAGTAGATGTCACCTGCAGTCCTATGTAACACCACGATAACACAGTGATAACTCTCTGAGTACAGATAATGTAGTAGATGTCACCTGCAGTCCTATGTAACACCACAGGTAACACAGTGATAACTCTCTGAGTACAGATAATGTAGTAGATGTCACCTGCAGTCCTATGTAACACCACAGGTAACACAGTGATAACTCTCTGAGTACAGATAATGTAGTAGATATCACCTGCAGTCCTATGTAACACCACAGGTAACAAAGTGATAACTCTCTGAGTACAGATAATATAGTAGATGTCACCTGCAGTCCTATGTAACAACACAGATAACAGAGTGATAACTCTCTGAGTACAGATAATATAGTAGATGTCACCTGCAGTCCTATGTAACACCACAGATAACACAGTGATAACTCTCTGAGTACAGATAATGTAGTAGATCTCACCTGCAGTCCTATGTAACACCACAGATAACACAGTGATAACTCTCTGAGTACAGATAATGTAGTAGATGTCACCTGCAGTCCTATGTAACAACACAGATAACAGAGTGATAACTCTCTGAGTACAGATAATATAGTAGATGTCACCTGCAGTCCTATGTAACACCACAGATAACACAGTGATAACTCTCTGAGTACAGATAATGCAGTAGATGTCACCTGCAGTCCTATGTAACAGCACAGATAACACAGTGATAACTCTCTGAGTACAGACAATGTAGTAGATGTCACCTGCAGTCCTATGTAACACCACAGATAACACAGTGATAACTCTCTGAGTACAGATAATGTAGTAGATGACACCTGCAGTCCTATGTAACACCACAGATAACACAGTGATAACTCTCTGAGTACAGATAATGTGGTAGATGTCACCTGCAGTCCTATGTAACACCACAGATAACACAGTGGTAACTCTCTGAGTACAGATAATGTAGTAGATGTCACCTGCAGTCCTATGTAACAGCACAGATAACACAGTGATAACTCTCTGAGTACAGACAATGTAGTAGATGTCACCTGCAGTCCTATGTAACACCACAGATAACACAGTGATAACTCTCTGAGTACAGATAATGTAGTAGACGTCACCTGCAGTCCTATGTAACACCACAGATAACACAGTGATAACTCTCTGATTACAGATAATGTAGTAGACGTCACCTGCAGTCCTATGTAACACCACAGATAACACAGTGATAACTCTCTGAGTACAGATAATGTAGTAGACGTCACCTGCAGTCCTATATAACACCACAGATAACACAGTGATAACTCTCTGAGTACAGATAATGCAGTAGATGTCACCTGCAGTCCTATGTAACAACACAGATAACACAGTGATAACTCTCTGAGTACAGATAATGTAGTAGACGTCACCTGCAGTCCTATGTAACACCACAGATAACACAGTGATAACTCTCTGAGTACAGATAATGTAGTAGATGTCACCTGCAGTCCTATGTAACACCACGATAACACAGTGATAACTCTCTGAGTACAGATAATGTAGTAGATGTCACCTGCAGTCCTATGTAACACCACAGGTAACACAGTGATAACTCTCTGAGTACAGATAATGTAGTAGATGTCACCTGCAGTCCTATGTAACACCACAGGTAACACAGTGATAACTCTCTGAGTACAGATAATGTAGTAGATGTCACCTGCAGTCCTATGTAATACCACAGGTAACAAAGTGATAACTCTCTGAGTACAGATAATGTAGTAGATCTGACCTGCAGTCCTATGTAACACCACAGATAACACAGTCATAACTCTCTGAGTACAGATAATGCAGTAGATGTCACCTGCAGTCCTATGTAACACCACAGATAACACAGTGATAACTCTCTGAGTACAGATAATGTAGTAGACGTCACCTGCAGTCCTATGTAACACCACAGATAACACAGTGATAACTCTCTGAGTACAGATAATGTAGTAGATGTCACCTGCAGTCCTATGTAACACCACGATAACACAGTGATAACTCTCTGAGTACAGATAATGTAGTAGATGTCACCTGCAGTCCTATGTAACACCACAGGTAACACAGTGATAACTCTCTGAGTACAGATAATGTAGTAGATGTCACCTGCAGTCCTATGTAACACCACAGGTAACACAGTGATAACTCTCTGAGTACAGATAATGTAGAAGATGTCACCTGCAGTCCTATGTAACACCACAGATAACACAGTGATAACTCTCTGAGTACAGATAATGTAGTAGATCTCACCTGCAGTCCTATGTAACACCACAGATAACACAGTGATAACTCTCTGAGTACAGATAATGTAGTAGATGTCACCTGCAGTCCTATGTAACACCACAGATAACACAGTGATAACTCTCTGAGTACAGATAATGTAGTAGATGTCACCTGCAGTCCTATGTAACACCACAGATAACACAGTGATAACTCTCTGAGTACAGATAATGCAGTAGATGTCACCTGCAGTCCTATGTAACAGCACAGATAACACAGTGATAACTCTCTGAGTACAGATAATGTAGTAGATGTCACCTGCAGTCCTATGTAACAGCACAGATAACACAGTGATAACTCTCTGAGTACAGATAATGTAGTAGATGTCACCTGCAGTCCTATGTAACAGCACAGATAACACAGTGATAACTCTCTGAGTACAGATAATGTAGTAGACGTCACCTGCAGTCCTATGTAACACCACAGATAACACAGTGATAACTCTCTGAGTACAGATAATGTAGTAGATGTCATCTGGAGTCCTATGTAACAAAACAGATAACACAGTGATAACTCTCTGAGTACAGATAATGTAGTAGATGTCACCTGCAGTCCTATGTAACACCACAGATAACACAGTGATACCTCTCTGAGTACAGATAATGTAGTAGATGTCACCTGCAGTCCTATGTAACACCACGATAACACAGTGATAACTCTCTGAGTACAGATAATGTAGTAGATGTCACCTGCAGTCGTATGTAACACCACAGGTAACACAGTGATAACTCTCTGAGTACAGATAATGTAGTAGATGTCACCTGCAGTCCTATGTAACACCACAGGTAACACAGTGATAACTCTCTGAGTACAGATAATGTAGTAGATATCACCTGCAGTCCTATGTAACACCACAGGTAACAAAGTGATAACTCTCTGAGTACAGATAATATAGTAGATGTCACCTGCAGTCCTATGTAACAACACAGATAACAGAGTGATAACTCTCTGAGTACAGATAATATAGTAGATGTCACCTGCAGTCCTATGTAACACCACAGATAACACAGTGATAACTCTCTGAGTACAGATAATGTAGTAGATCTCACCTGCAGTCCTATGTAACACCACAGATAACACAGTGATAACTCTCTGAGTACAGATAATGTAGTAGATGTCACCTGCAGTCCTATGTAACAACACAGATAACAGAGTGATAACTCTCTGAGTACAGATAATATAGTAGATGTCACCTGCAGTCCTATGTAACACCACAGATAACACAGTGATAACTCTCTGAGTACAGATAATGCAGTAGATGTCACCTGCAGTCCTATGTAACAGCACAGATAACACAGTGATAACTCTCTGAGTACAGACAATGTAGTAGATGTCACCTGCAGTCCTATGTAACACCACAGATAACACAGTGATAACTCTCTGAGTACAGATAATGTAGTAGATGACACCTGCAGTCCTATGTAACACCACAGATAACACAGTGATAACTCTCTGAGTACAGATAATGTGGTAGATGTCACCTGCAGTCCTATGTAACACCACAGATAACACAGTGGTAACTCTCTGAGTACAGATAATGTAGTAGATGTCACCTGCAGTCCTATGTAACAGCACAGATAACACAGTGATAACTCTCTGAGTACAGACAATGTAGTAGATGTCACCTGCAGTCCTATGTAACACCACAGATAACACAGTGATAACTCTCTGAGTACAGATAATGTAGTAGATGACACCTGCAGTCCTATGTAACACCACAGATAACACAGTGATAACTCTCTGAGTACAGATAATGTAGTAGATCTCACCTGCAGTCCTATGTAACACCACAGATAACACAGTGGTAACTCTCTGAGTACAGATAATGTAGTAGATGTCACCTGCAGTCCTATGTAACACCACAGATAACACAGTGGTAACTCTCTGAGTACAGATAATGTAGTAGATGTCACCTGCAGTCCTATGTAACAGCACAGATAACACAGTGATAACTCTCTGAGTACAGACAATGTAGTAGATGTCACCTGCAGTCCTATGTAACACCACAGATAACACAGTGATAACTCTCTGAGTACAGATAATGTAGTAGATCTCACCTGCAGTCCTATGTAACACCACAGATAACACAGTGGTAACTCTCTGAGTACAGATAATGTAGTAGATGTCACCTGCAGTCCTATGTAACACCACAGATAACACAGTGATAACTCTCTGAGTACAGATAATGTGGTAGATGTCACCTGCAGTCCTATGTAACACCACAGATAACACAGTGGTAACTCTCTGAGTACAGATAATGTAGTAGATGTCACCTGCAGTCCTATGTAACAGCACAGATAACACAGTGATAACTCTCTGAGTACAGACAATGTAGTAGATGTCACCTGCAGTCCTATGTAACACCACAGATAACACAGTGATAACTCTCTGAGTACAGATAATGTAGTAGATGACACCTGCAGTCCTATGTAACACCACAGATAACACAGTGATAACTCTCTGAGTACAGATAATGTAGTAGATCTCACCTGCAGTCCTATGTAACACCACAGATAACACAGTGGTAACTCTCTGAGTACAGATAATGTAGTAGATGTCACCTGCAGTCCTATGTAACACCACAGATAACACAGTGATAACTCTCTGAGTACAGATAATGTAGTAGATGTCACCTGCAGTCCTATGTAACACCACAGATAACACAGTGATAACTCTCTGAGTACAGATAATGTAGTAGATGTCACCTGCAGTCCTATGTAACACCACAGATAACACAGTGATAACTCTCTGAGTACAGATAATGTAGTAGATGTCACCTGCAGTCCTATGTAACACCACAGATAACACAGTGGTAACTCTCTGAGTACAGATAATGTAGTAGATGTCACCTGCAGTCCTATGTAACACCACAGATAACACAGTGATAACTCTCTGAGCACAGATAATGTAGTAGATGACACCTGCAGTCCTATGTAACACCACAGATAACACAGTGATAACTCTCTGAGTACAGATAATGTAGTAGATGTCACCTGCAGTCCTATGTAACAGCACATATAACACAGTGATAACTCTCTGAGTACAGATAATGTAGTAGATGTCACCTGCAGTCCTATGTAACAGCACAGATAACACAGTGATAACTCTCTGAGCACAGATAATGTAGTAGATGTCACCTGCAGTCCTATGTAACACCACAGATAACACAGTGATAACTCTCTGAGTACAGATAATGTAGTAGATGTCACCTGCAGTCCTATGTAACACCACAGATAACAGTGATAACTCTCTGAGTACAGATAATGTAGTAGATGTCACCTGCAGTCCTATGTAACACCACAGATAACACAGTGATAACTCTCTGAGTACAGATAATGTAGTAGATGTCACCTGCAGTCCTATGTAAGAGCACAGATAACACAGTGATAACTCTCTGAGTACAGATAATGTAGTAGATGTCACCTGCAGTCCTATGTAACACCACAGATAACACAGTGATAACTCTCTGAGTACAGATAATGCAGTAGATGTCACCTGCAGTCCTATGTAACAGCACAGATAACACAGTGATAACTCTCTGAGTACAGACAATGTAGTAGATGTCACCTGCAGTCCTATGTAACACCACAGATAACACAGTGATAACTCTCTGAGTACAGATAATGTAGTAGATGACACCTGCAGTCCTATGTAACACCACAGATAACACAGTGATAACTCTCTGAGTACAGATAATGTGGTAGATGTCACCTGCAGTCCTATGTAACACCACAGATAACACAGTGGTAACTCTCTGAGTACAGATAATGTAGTAGATGTCACCTGCAGTCCTATGTAACAGCACAGATAACACAGTGATAACTCTCTGAGTACAGACAATGTAGTAGATGTCACCTGCAGTCCTATGTAACAGCACAGATAACACAGTGATAACTCTCTGAGTACAGATAATGTAGTAGATGTCACCTGCAGTCCTATGTAACACCACAGATAACACAGTGATAACTCTCTGAGTACAGATAATGTAGTAGACGTCACCTGCAGTCCTATGTAACACCACAGATAACACAGTGATAACTCTCTGATTACAGATAATGTAGTAGACGTCACCTGCAGTCCTATGTAACACCACAGATAACACAGTGATAACTCTCTGAGTACAGATAATGTAGTAGACGTCACCTGCAGTCCTATATAACACCACAGATAACACAGTGATAACTCTCTGAGTACAGATAATGCAGTAGATGTCACCTGCAGTCCTATGTAACAACACAGATAACACAGTGATAACTCTCTGAGTACAGATAATGTAGTAGACGTCACCTGCAGTCCTATGTAACACCACAGATAACACAGTGATAACTCTCTGAGTACAGATAATGTAGTAGATGTCACCTGCAGTCCTATGTAACACCACGATAACACAGTGATAACTCTCTGAGTACAGATAATGTAGTAGATGTCACCTGCAGTCCTATGTAACACCACAGGTAACACAGTGATAACTCTCTGAGTACAGATAATGTAGTAGATGTCACCTGCAGTCCTATGTAACACCACAGGTAACACAGTGATAACTCTCTGAGTACAGATAATGTAGTAGATGTCACCTGCAGTCCTATGTAATACCACAGGTAACAAAGTGATAACTCTCTGAGTACAGATAATGTAGTAGATCTGACCTGCAGTCCTATGTAACACCACAGATAACACAGTCATAACTCTCTGAGTACAGATAATGCAGTAGATGTCACCTGCAGTCCTATGTAACACCACAGATAACACAGTGATAACTCTCTGAGTACAGATAATGTAGTAGACGTCACCTGCAGTCCTATGTAACACCACAGATAACACAGTGATAACTCTCTGAGTACAGATAATGTAGTAGATGTCACCTGCAGTCCTATGTAACACCACGATAACACAGTGATAACTCTCTGAGTACAGATAATGTAGTAGATGTCACCTGCAGTCCTATGTAACACCACAGGTAACACAGTGATAACTCTCTGAGTACAGATAATGTAGTAGATGTCACCTGCAGTCCTATGTAACACCACAGGTAACACAGTGATAACTCTCTGAGTACAGATAATGTAGAAGATGTCACCTGCAGTCCTATGTAACACCACAGATAACACAGTGATAACTCTCTGAGTACAGATAATGTAGTAGATCTCACCTGCAGTCCTATGTAACACCACAGATAACACAGTGATAACTCTCTGAGTACAGATAATGTAGTAGATGTCACCTGCAGTCCTATGTAACACCACAGATAACACAGTGATAACTCTCTGAGTACAGATAATGTAGTAGATGTCACCTGCAGTCCTATGTAACACCACAGATAACACAGTGATAACTCTCTGAGTACAGATAATGCAGTAGATGTCACCTGCAGTCCTATGTAACAGCACAGATAACACAGTGATAACTCTCTGAGTACAGATAATGTAGTAGATGTCACCTGCAGTCCTATGTAACAGCACAGATAACACAGTGATAACTCTCTGAGTACAGATAATGTAGTAGATGTCACCTGCAGTCCTATGTAACAGCACAGATAACACAGTGATAACTCTCTGAGTACAGATAATGTAGTAGACGTCACCTGCAGTCCTATGTAACAGCACAGATAACACAGTGATAACTCTCTGAGTACAGATAATGTAGTAGATGTCATCTGCAGTCCTATGTAACAACACAGATAACACAGTGATAACTCTCTGAGTACAGATAATGTAGTAGATGTCACCTGCAGTCCTATGTAACACCACAGATAACACAGTGATACCTCTCTGAGTACAGATAATGTAGTAGATGTCACCTGCAGTCCTATGTAACACCACGATAACACAGTGATAACTCTCTGAGTACAGATAATGTAGTAGATGTCACCTGCAGTCCTATGTAACACCACAGGTAACACAGTGATAACTCTCTGAGTACAGATAATGTAGTAGATGTCACCTGCAGTCCTATGTAACACCACAGGTAACACAGTGATAACTCTCTGAGTACAGATAATGTAGTAGATATCACCTGCAGTCCTATGTAACACCACAGGTAACAAAGTGATAACTCTCTGAGTACAGATAATATAGTAGATGTCACCTGCAGTCCTATGTAACAACACAGATAACAGAGTGATAACTCTCTGAGTACAGATAATATAGTAGATGTCACCTGCAGTCCTATGTAACACCACAGATAACACAGTGATAACTCTCTGAGTACAGATAATGTAGTAGATCTCACCTGCAGTCCTATGTAACACCACAGATAACACAGTGATAACTCTCTGAGTACAGATAATGTAGTAGATGTCACCTGCAGTCCTATGTAACAACACAGATAACAGAGTGATAACTCTCTGAGTACAGATAATATAGTAGATGTCACCTGCAGTCCTATGTAACACCACAGATAACACAGTGATAACTCTCTGAGTACAGATAATGCAGTAGATGTCACCTGCAGTCCTATGTAACAGCACAGATAACACAGTGATAACTCTCTGAGTACAGACAATGTAGTAGATGTCACCTGCAGTCCTATGTAACACCACAGATAACACAGTGATAACTCTCTGAGTACAGATAATGTAGTAGATGACACCTGCAGTCCTATGTAACACCACAGATAACACAGTGATAACTCTCTGAGTACAGATAATGTGGTAGATGTCACCTGCAGTCCTATGTAACACCACAGATAACACAGTGGTAACTCTCTGAGTACAGATAATGTAGTAGATGTCACCTGCAGTCCTATGTAACAGCACAGATAACACAGTGATAACTCTCTGAGTACAGACAATGTAGTAGATGTCACCTGCAGTCCTATGTAACACCACAGATAACACAGTGATAACTCTCTGAGTACAGATAATGTAGTAGATGACACCTGCAGTCCTATGTAACACCACAGATAACACAGTGATAACTCTCTGAGTACAGATAATGTAGTAGATCTCACCTGCAGTCCTATGTAACACCACAGATAACACAGTGGTAACTCTCTGAGTACAGATAATGTAGTAGATGTCACCTGCAGTCCTATGTAACACCACAGATAACACAGTGATAACTCTCTGAGTACAGATAATGTAGTAGATGTCACCTGCAGTCCTATGTAACACCACAGATAACACAGTGATAACTCTCTGAGTACAGATAATGTAGTAGATGTCACCTGCAGTCCTATGTAACACCACAGATAACACAGTGATAACTCTCTGAGTACAGATAATGTAGTAGATGTCACCTGCAGTCCTATGTAACACCACAGATAACACAGTGGTAACTCTCTGAGTACAGATAATGTAGTAGATGTCACCTGCAGTCCTATGTAACACCACAGATAACACAGTGATAACTCTCTGAGCACAGATAATGTAGTAGATGACACCTGCAGTCCTATGTAACACCACAGATAACACAGTGATAACTCTCTGAGTACAGATAATGTAGTAGATGTCACCTGCAGTCCTATGTAACAGCACATATAACACAGTGATAACTCTCTGAGTACAGATAATGTAGTAGATGTCACCTGCAGTCCTATGTAACAGCACAGATAACACAGTGATAACTCTCTGAGCACAGATAATGTAGTAGATGTCACCTGCAGTCCTATGTAACACCACAGATAACACAGTGATAACTCTCTGAGTACAGATAATGTAGTAGATGTCACCTGCAGTCCTATGTAACACCACAGATAACAGTGATAACTCTCTGAGTACAGATAATGTAGTAGATGTCACCTGCAGTCCTATGTAACACCACAGATAACACAGTGATAACTCTCTGAGTACAGATAATGTAGTAGATGTCACCTGCAGTCCTATGTAAGAGCACAGATAACACAGTGATAACTCTCTGAGTACAGATAATGTAGTAGATGTCACCTGCAGTCCTATGTAACACCACAGATAACACAGTGATAACTCTCTGAGTACAGATAATGTGGTAGATGTCACCTGCAGTCCTATGTAACACCACAGATAACACAGTGATAACTCTCTGAGTACAGATAATGTAGTAGACGTCACCTGCAGTCCTATGTAACACCACAGATAACACAGTGATATCTCTCTGAGTACAGATAATGTAGTAGATGTCACCTGCAGTCCTATGTAACACCACAGATAACACAGTGACCACTCCCTGAGTACAGATAATGTAGTAGATGTCATCTGCAGTCCTATGTAACACCACAGATAACACAGTGATCACTCTCTGAGTACAGATAATGTAGTAGATGTCATCTGCAGTCCTATGTAACACCACAGATAACACAGTGATAACTCTCTGAGTACTGATAATGTAGTAGATGTCACCTGCAGTCCTATGTAAGAGCACAGATAACACAGTGATAACTCTCTGAGTACAGATAATGTAGTAGATCTCACCTGCAGCCCTATGTAACACCACAGATAACACAGTGATAACTCTCTGAGTACAGATAATGTAGTAGACGTCACCTGCAGTCCTATGTAACACCACAGATAACACAGTGATATCTCTCTGAGTACAGATAATGTAGTAGATGTCACCTGCAGTCCTATGTAACACCACAGATAACACAGTGACCACTCCCTGAGTACAGATAATGTAGTAGATGTCATCTGCAGTCCTATGTAACACCACAGATAACACAGTGATCACTCTCTGAGTACTGATAATGTAGTAGATGTCACCTGCAGTCCTATGTAAGAGCACAGATAACACAGTGATAACTCTCTGAGTACAGATAATGTGGTAGATGTCACCTGCAGTCCTATGTAACACCACAGATAACACAGTGATAACTCTCTGAGTACAGATAATGTAGTAGACGTCACCTGCAGTCCTATGTAACACCACAGATAACACAGTGATATCTCTCTGAGTACAGATAATGTAGTAGATGTCACCTGCAGTCCTATGTAACACCACAGATAACACAGTGACCACTCCCTGAGTACAGATAATGTAGTAGATGTCATCTGCAGTCCTATGTAACACCACAGATAACACAGTGATCACTCTCTGAGTACAGATAATGTAGTAGATGTCATCTGCAGTCCTATGTAACACCACAGATAACACAGTGATAACTCTCTGAGTACAGATAATGTAGTAGATGTCACCTGCAGTCCTATGTAAGAGCACAGATAACACAGTGATAACTCTCTGAGTACAGATAATGTAGTAGATCTCACCTGCAGCCCTATGTAACACCACAGATAACACAGTGATAACTCTCTGAGTACAGATAATGTAGTAGATGTCACCTGCTGTCCTATGTAAGAGCACAGATAACACAGTGATAACTCTCTGAGTACAGGTAATGTAGTAGATGCCACCTGCAGTCCTATGTAACACCACAGATAACACTGTGATAACTCTCTGAGTACAGATAATGTAGTAGATGTCACCTGCAGTCCTATGTAACACCACAGATAACACAGTGATATCTCTCTGAGTACAGATAATGTAGTAGATGTCACCTGCAGTCCTATGTAACACCACAGATAACACAGTGACCACTCCCTGAGTACAGATAATGTAGTAGATGTCATCTGCAGTCCTATGTAACACCACAGATAACACAGTGATAACTCTCTGAGTACTGATAATGTAGTAGATGTCACCTGCAGTCCTATGTAAGAGCACAGATAACACAGTGATAACTCTCTGAGTACAGATAATGTAGTAGATCTCACCTGCAGCCCTATGTAACACCACAGATAACACAGTGATAACTCTCTGAGTACAGATAATGTGGTAGATGTCACCTGCAGTCCTATGTAACACCACAGATAACACAGTGATAACTCTCTGAGTACAGATAATGTAGTAGACGTCACCTGCAGTCCTATGTAACACCACAGATAACACAGTGATATCTCTCTGAGTACAGATAATGTAGTAGATGTCACCTGCAGTCCTATGTAACACCACAGATAACACAGTGACCACTCCCTGAGTACAGATAATGTAGTAGATGTCATCTGCAGTCCTATGTAACACCACAGATAACACAGTGATCACTCTCTGAGTACAGATAATGTAGTAGATGTCATCTGCAGTCCTATGTAACACCACAGATAACACAGTGATAACTCTCTGAGTACTGATAATGTAGTAGATGTCACCTGCAGTCCTATGTAACACCACAGATAACACAGTGACCACTCCCTGAGTACAGATAATGTAGTAGATGTCATCTGCAGTCCTATGTAACACCACAGATAACACAGTGATCACTCTCTGAGTACAGATAATATAGTAGATGTCACCTGCAGTCCTATGTAACAGCACAGATAACACAGTGATATCTCTCTGAGTACAGATAATGTAGTAGATGTCACCTGCAGTCCTATGTAACACCACAGATAACACAGTGACCACTCCCTGAGTACAGATAATGTAGTAGATGTCATCTGCAGTCCTATGTAACACCACAGATAACACAGTGATCACTCTCTGAGTACAGATAATATAGTAGATGTCACCTGCAGTCCTATGTAACACTACAGATAACACAGTGATAACTCTCTGAGTACAGATAATGTAGTAGATGTCACCTGCAGTCCTATGTAAGAGCAGAGATAACACAGTGATAACTCTGAGTACAGATAATGTAGTAGATGTCACCTGCAGTCCTATGTAACAGCACAGATAACACAGTGATAACTCTCTGAGTACAGATAATGTAGTAGATGTCACCTGCAGTCCTATGTAACACCACAGATAACACAGTGATAACTCTCTGAGTACAGATAATGTAGTAGATGTCACCTGCAGTCCTATGTAAGAGCACAGATAACACAGTGATAACTCTCTGAGTACAGATAATGTAGTAGATGTCACCTGCAGTCCTATGTAACACCACAGATAACACAGTGATAACTCTCTGAGTACAGATAATGTAGTAGATGTCGCCTGCAGTCCCATGTAACACCACATATAACACAGTGATAACTCTCTGAGTACAGATAATGTGGTAGATGTCACCTGCAGTCCTATGTAACACCACAGATAACACAGTGATAACGCTCTGAGTACAGATAATGTAGTAGATGTCACCTGCAGTCCTATGTAACACCACAGATAACACAGTGATAACTCTCTGAGTACAGATAATGTAGTAGATGTCACCTGCAGTCCTATGTAACACCACAGATAACACAGTGATAACTCTCTGAGTACAGATAATGTAGTAGATGTCACCTGCAGTCCTATGTAACACCACAGATAACACAGTGATAACTCTCTGAGTACAGATAATGTAGTAGATGTCGCCTGCAGTCCCATGTAACAGCACAGATAACACAGTGATAACTCTCTGAGTACAGATAATGTAGTAGATGTCACCTGCAGTCCTATGTAACACCACAGGTAACACAGTGATAACTCTCTGAGTACAGATAATGTAGAAGATGTCACCTGCAGTCCTATGTAACACCACAGGTAACAAAGTGATAACTCTCTGAGTACAGATAATATAGTAGATGTCACCTGCAGTCCTATGTAACAACACAGATAACAGAGTGATAACTCTCTGAGTACAGATAATATAGTAGATGTCACCTGCAGTCCTATGTAACACCACAGATAACACAGTGATAACTCTCT
This sequence comes from Phyllobates terribilis, assembly GCF_046119375.1. NCBI lineage: Eukaryota > Metazoa > Chordata > Amphibia > Anura > Dendrobatidae > Phyllobates > Phyllobates terribilis. The sequence goes on along the minus strand of NW_027364488.1, from coordinate 23,654 downwards.
GAGTACAGATAATGTAGTAGATCTCACCTGCAGTCCTATGTAACACCACAGATAACACAGTGATAACTCTCTGAGTACAGATAATGTAGTAGATGTCACCTGCAGTCCTATGTAACACCACAGATAACACAGTGATAACTCTCTGAGTACAGATAATGCAGTAGATGTCACCTGCAGTCCTATGTAACAGCACAGATAACACAGTGATAACTCTCTGAGTACAGATAATGTAGTAGATGACACCTGCAGTCCTATGTAACACCACAGATAACACAGTGATAACTCTCTGAGTACAGATAATGTGGTAGATGTCACCTGCAGTCCTATGTAACACCACAGATAACACAGTGGTAACTCTCTGAGTACAGATAATGTAGTAGATGTCACCTGCAGTCATATGTAACAGCACAGATAACACAGTGATATCCCTCTGAGTACAGATAATGCAGTAGATGTCACCTGCAGTCCTATGTAACAGCACAGATAACACAGTGATAACTCTCTGAGTACAGATAATGCAGTAGATGTCACCTGCAGTCCTATGTAACAGCACAGATAACACAGTGATAACTCTCTGAGTACAGATAATGTAGTAGATGACACCTGCAGTCCTATGTAACACCACAGATAACACAGTGATAACTCTCTGAGTACAGATAATGCGGTAGATGTCACCTGCAGTCCTATGTAACACCACAGATAACACAGTGGTAACTCTCTGAGTACAGATAATGTAGTAGATGTCACCTGCAGTCCTATGTAACAGCACAGATAACACAGTGATAACTCTCTGAGTACAGATAATGTAGTAGATGACACCTGCAGTCCTATGTAACACCACAGATAACACAGTGATAACTCTCTGAGTACAGATAATGTGGTAGATGTCACCTGCAGTCCTATGTAACACCACAGATAACACAGTGGTAACTCTCTGAGTACAGATAATGCAGTAGATGTCACCTGCAGTCCTATGTAACAGCACAGATAACACAGTGATAACTCTCTGAGTACAGATAATGTAGTAGATGACACCTGCAGTCCTATGTAACACCACAGATAACACAGTGATAACTCTCTGAGTACAGATAATGTGGTAGATGTCACCTGCAGTCCTATGTAACACCACAGATAACACAGTGGTAACTCTCTGAGTACAGATAATGTAGTAGATGTCACCTGCAGTCCTATGTAACAGCACAGATAACACAGTGATAACTCTCTGAGTACAGATAATGTGGTAGATGTCACCTGCAGTCCTATGTAACACCACAGATAACACAGTGGTAACTCTCTGAGTACAGATAATGTAGTAGATGACACCTGCAGTCCTATGTAACACCACAGATAACACAGTGATAACTCTCTGAGTACAGATAATGCAGTAGATGTCACCTGCAGTCCTATGTAACAGCACAGATAACACAGTGATAACTCTCTGAGTACAGATAATGTAGTAGATGACACCTGCAGTCCTATGTAACACCACAGATAACACAGTGATAACTCTCTGAGTACAGATAATGTGGTAGATGTCACCTGCAGTCCTATGTAACACCACAGATAACACAGTGGTAACTCTCTGAGTACAGATAATGTAGTAGATGTCACCTGCAGTCCTATGTAACACCACAGATAACACAGTGATAACTCTCTGAGTACAGACAATGTAGTAGATGTCACCTGCAGTCCTATGTAACACCACAGATAACACAGTGATAACTCTCTGAGTACAGATAATGTAGTAGATGACACCTGCAGTCCTATGTAACACCACAGATAACACAGTGATAACTCTCTGAGTACAGATAATGTAGTAGATGTCACCTGCAGTCCTATGTAACACCACAGATAACACAGTGGTAACTCTCTGAGTACAGATAATGTAGTAGATGTCACCTGCAGTCCTATGTAACACCACAGATAACACAGTGATAACTCTCTGAGTACAGATAATGTAGTAGATGTCACCTGCAGTCCTATGTAACACCACAGATAACACAGTGATAACTCTCTGAGTACAGATAATGTAGTAGATGTCACCTGCAGTCCTATGTAACACCACAGATAACACAGTGGTAACTCTCTGAGTACAGATAATGTAGTAGATGTCACCTGCAGTCCTATGTAACACCACAGATAACACAGTGATAACTCTCTGAGTACAGATAATGTAGTAGATGTCACCTGCAGTCCTATGTAACACCACAGATAACACAGTGGTAACTCTCTGAGTACAGATAATGTAGTAGATGTCACCTGCAGTCCTATGTAACACCACAGATAACACAGTGATAACTCTCTGAGTACAGATAATGTAGTAGATGACACCTGCAGTCCTATGTAACACCACAGATAACACAGTGGTAACTCTCTGAGTACAGATAATGTAGTAGATGTCACCTGCAGTCCTATGTAACACCACAGATAACACAGTGATATCTCTCTGAGTACAGATAATGTAGTAGATGACACCTGCAGTCCTATGTAACACCACAGATAACACAGTGATAACTCTCTGAGTACAGATAATGTAGTAGATGACACCTGCAGTCCTATGTAACACCACAGATAACACAGTGATAACTCTCTGAGTACAGATAATGTAGTAGATGTCACCTGCAGTCCTATGTAACAGCACATATAACACAGTGATAACTCTCTGAGTACAGATAATGTAGTAGATGTCACCTGCAGTCCTATGTAACAGCACAGATAACACAGTGATAACTCTCTGAGCACAGATAATGTAGTAGATGTCACCTGCAGTCCTATGTAACACCACAGATAACACAGTGATAACTCTCTGAGTACAGATAATGTAGTAGATGTCACCTGCAGTCCTATGTAACACCACAGATAACAGTGATAACTCTCTGAGTACAGATAATGTAGTAGATGTCACCTGCAGTCCTATGTAACACCACAGATAACACAGTGATAACTCTCTGAGTACAGATAATGTAGTAGATGTCACCTGCAGTCCTATGTAAGAGCACAGATAACACAGTGATAACTCTCTGAGTACAGATAATGTAGTAGATGTCACCTGCAGTCCTATGTAACACCACAGATAACACAGTGATAACTCTCTGAGTACAGATAATGTAGTAGATGTCGCCTGCAGTCCCATGTAGCACCACATATAACACAGTGATAACTCTCTGAGTACAGATAATGTAGTAGATGTCACCTGCAGTCCTATGTAACACCACAGATAACACAGTGATCACTCTCTGAGTACAGATAATGTGGTAGATGTCACCTGCAGTCCTATGTAACACCACAGATAACACAGTGATAACTCTCTGAGTACAGATAATGTAGTAGACGTCACCTGCAGTCCTATGTAACACCATAGATAACACAGTGATATCTCTCTGAGTACAGATAATGTAGTAGATGTCACCTGCAGTCCTATGTAACACCACAGATAACACAGTGACCACTCCCTGAGTACAGATAATGTAGTAGATGTCATCTGCAGTCCTATGTAACACCACAGATAACACAGTGATAACTCTCTGAGTACTGATAATGTAGTAGATGTCACCTGCAGTCCTATGTAAGAGCACAGATAACACAGTGATAACTCTCTGAGTACAGATAATGTAGTAGATCTCACCTGCAGCCCTATGTAACACCACAGATAACACAGTGATAACTCTCTGAGTACAGATAATATAGTAGATGTCACCTGCAGTCCTATGTAACACCACAGATAACACAGTGATAACTCTCTGAGTACAGATAATGTAGTAGATGTCACCTGCAGTCCTATGTAAGAGCACAGATAACACAGTGATAACTCTCTGAGTACAGGTAATGTAGTAGATGCCATCTGCAGTCCTATGTAACACCACAGATAACACTGTGATAACTCTCTGAGTACAGATAATGTAGTAGATGTCACCTGCAGTCCTATGTAACAGCACAGATAACACAGTGATATCTCTCTGAGTACAGATAATGTAGTAGATGTCACCTGCAGTCCTATGTAACACCACAGATAACACCGTGATAACTCTCTGAGTACAGATAATGTAGTAGATGTCATCTGCAGTCCTATGTAACACCACAGATAACACAGTGATAACTCTCTGAGTACAGATAATGCAGTAGATGTCACCTGCAGTCCTATGTAACACCACAGATAACACAGTGATCACTCTCTGAGTACAGATAATGTAGTAGATGTCATCTGCAGTCCTATGTAACACCACAGATAACACAGTAATAACTCTCTGAGTACTGATAATGTAGTAGATGTCACCTGCAGTCCTATGTAAGAGCACAGATAACACAGTGATAACTCTCTGAGTACAGATAATGTAGTAGATCTCACCTGCAGCCCTATGTAACACCACAGATAACACAGTGATAACTCTCTGAGTACAGATAATATAGTAGATGTCACCTGCAGTCCTATGTAACACTACAGATAACACAGTGATAACTCTCTGAGTACAGATAATGTAGTAGATGTCACCTGCAGTCCTATGTAAGAGCACAGATAACACAGTGATAACTCTGAGTACAGATAATGTAGTAGATGTCACCTGCAGTCCTATGTAACAGCACAGATAACACAGTGATAACTCTCTGAGTACAGATAATGTAGTAGATGTCACCTGCAGTCCTATGTAACACCACAGATAACACAGTGATAACTCTCTGAGTACAGATAATGTAGTAGATGTCACCTGCAGTCCTATGTAAGAGCACAGATAACACAGTGATAACTCTCTGAGTACAGATAATGTAGTAGATGTCACCTGCAGTCCTATGTAACACCACAGATAACACAGTGATAACTCTGAGTACAGATAATGTAGTAGATGTCACCTGCAGTCCTATGTAACAGCACAGATAACACAGTGATAACTCTCTGAGTACAGATAATGTAGTAGATGTCACCTGCAGTCCTATGTAACACCACAGATAACACAGTGATAACTCTCTGAGTACAGATAATGTAGTAGATGTCACCTGCAGTCCTATGTAAGAGCACAGATAACACAGTGATAACTCTCTGAGTACAGATAATGTAGTAGATGTCGCCTGCAGTCCCATGTAACACCACATATAACACAGTGATAACTCTCTGAGTACAGATAATGTGTTAGATGTCACCTGCAGTCCTATGTAACACCACAGATAACACAGTGATAACTCTCTGAGTACAGATAATGTAGTAGACGTCACCTGCAGTCCTATGTAACACCACAGATAACACAGTGATAACTCTCTGAGTACAGATAATGTAGTAGATGTCACCTGCAGTCCTATGTAAGAGCACAGATAACACAGTGATAACTCTCTGAGTACAGATAATGTAGTAGATGTCGCCTGCAGTCCCATGTAACACCACATATAACACAGTGATAACTCTCTGAGTACAGATAATGTGGTAGATGTCACCTGCAGTCCTATGTAACACCACAGATAACACAGTGATAACTCTCTGAGTACAGATAATGTAGTAGACGTCACCTGCAGTCCTATGTAACACCACAGATAACACAGTGATATCTCTCTGAGTACAGATAATGTAGTAGATGTCACCTGCAGTCCTATGTAACATCACAGATAACACAGTGATAACTCTGAGTACAGATAATGTAGTAGATGTCACCTGCAGTCCTATGTAACATCACAGATAACACAGTGATAACTCTGAGTACAGATAATGTAGTAGATGTCACCTGCAGTCCTATGTAACACCACATATAACACAGTGATAACTCTCTGAGTACAGATAATGTGGTAGATGTCACCTGCAGTCCTATGTAACACCACAGATAACACAGTGATAACTCTCTGAGTACAGATAATGTAGTAGACGTCACCTACAGTCCTATGTAACATCACAGACAACACAGTGATAACTCTCTGAGTACAGATAATGTAGTAGATGTCACCTGCAGTCCTATGTAACACCACAGATAACACAGTGATAACTTTCTGAGTACAGATAATGTAGTAGACGTCACCTGCAGTCCTATGTAACACCACAGATAACACAGTGATAACTCTGAGTACAGATAATGTAGTAGATGTCACCTGCAGTCCTATGTAACACCACAGATAACACAGTGATAACTCTGAGTACAGATAATGTAGTAGACGTCACCTGCAGTCCTATGTAACACCACAGATAACACAGTGATAACTCTGAGTACAGATAATGTAGTAGATGTCACCTGCAGTCCTATGTAACACCACAGATAACACAGTGATAACTCTGAGTACAGATAATGTAGTAGATGTCACCTGCAGTCCTATGTAACACCACAGATAACACAGTGATAACGCTCTGAGTACAGATAATGTAGTAGATGTCACCTGCAGTCCTATGTAACACCACAGATAACACAGTGATACCTCTCTGAGTACAGATAATGTAGTAGATGTCACCTGCAGTCCTATGTAACACCACATATAACACAGTGATAACTCTCTGAGTACAGATAATGTGGTAGATGTCACCTGCAGTCCTATGTAACACCGCAGATAACACAGTGATAACTCTCTGAGTACAGATAATGTAGTAGACGTCACCTGCAGTCCTATGTAACACCACAGATAACACAGTGATAACTCTCTGAGTACAGATAATGTAGTAGACGTCACCTGCAGTCCTATGTAACACCACAGATAACACAGTGATATCTCTCTGAGTACAGATAATGTAGTAGACGTCACCTGCAGTCCTATGTAAAACCACAGATAACACAGTGATAACTCTCTGAGTACAGATAATGTAGTAGACGTCACCTGCAGTCCTATGTAACACCACAGATAACACAGTGATAACTCTCTGAGTACAGATAATGTAGTAGACGTCACCTGCAGTCCTATGTAACACCACAGATAACACAGTGATAACTTTCTGAGTACAGATAATGTAGTAGACGTCACCTGCAGTCCTATGTAATACCACAGATAACACAGTGATAACTCTCTGAGTACAGATAATGTAGTAGACGTCACCTGCAGTCCTATGTAACACCACAGATAACACAGTGATAACTCTCTGAGTACAGATAATGTGGTAGATGTCACCTGCAGTCCTATGTAACACCACAGATAACACAGTGATAACTCTCTGAGTACAGATAATGTAGTAGACGTCACCTGCAGTCCTATGTAACACCACAGATAACACAGTGATAACTTTCTGAGTACAGATAATGTAGTAGACGTCACCTGCAGTCCTATGTAACACCACAGATAACACAGTGATATCTCTCTGAGTACAGATAATGTAGTAGATGTCACCTGCAGTCCTATGTAACACCACAGATAACACAGTGATATCTCTCTGAGTACAGATAATGTAGTAGATGACACCTGCAGTCCTATGTAACACCACAGATAACACAGTGATAACTCTCTGAGTACAGATAATGTAGTAGATGACACCTGCAGTCCTATGTAACACCACAGATAACACAGTGATAACTCTCTGAGTACAGATAATGTAGTAGATGTCACCTGCAGTCCTATGTAACAGCACATATAACACAGTGATAACTCTCTGAGTACAGATAATGTAGTAGATGTCACCTGCAGTCCTATGTAACAGCACAGATAACACAGTGATAACTCTCTGAGCACAGATAATGTAGTAGATGTCACCTGCAGTCCTATGTAACACCACAGATAACACAGTGATAACTCTCTGAGTACAGATAATGTAGTAGATGTCACCTGCAGTCCTATGTAACACCACAGATAACAGTGATAACTCTCTGAGTACAGATAATGTAGTAGATGTCACCTGCAGTCCTATGTAACACCACAGATAACACAGTGATAACTCTCTGAGTACAGATAATGTAGTAGATGTCACCTGCAGTCCTATGTAAGAGCACAGATAACACAGTGATAACTCTCTGAGTACAGATAATGTAGTAGATGTCACCTGCAGTCCTATGTAACACCACAGATAACACAGTGATAACTCTCTGAGTACAGATAATGTAGTAGATGTCGCCTGCAGTCCCATGTAGCACCACATATAACACAGTGATAACTCTCTGAGTACAGATAATGTAGTAGATGTCACCTGCAGTCCTATGTAACACCACAGATAACACAGTGATCACTCTCTGAGTACAGATAATGTGGTAGATGTCACCTGCAGTCCTATGTAACACCACAGATAACACAGTGATAACTCTCTGAGTACAGATAATGTAGTAGACGTCACCTGCAGTCCTATGTAACACCATAGATAACACAGTGATATCTCTCTGAGTACAGATAATGTAGTAGATGTCACCTGCAGTCCTATGTAACACCACAGATAACACAGTGACCACTCCCTGAGTACAGATAATGTAGTAGATGTCATCTGCAGTCCTATGTAACACCACAGATAACACAGTGATAACTCTCTGAGTACTGATAATGTAGTAGATGTCACCTGCAGTCCTATGTAAGAGCACAGATAACACAGTGATAACTCTCTGAGTACAGATAATGTAGTAGATCTCACCTGCAGCCCTATGTAACACCACAGATAACACAGTGATAACTCTCTGAGTACAGATAATATAGTAGATGTCACCTGCAGTCCTATGTAACACCACAGATAACACAGTGATAACTCTCTGAGTACAGATAATGTAGTAGATGTCACCTGCAGTCCTATGTAAGAGCACAGATAACACAGTGATAACTCTCTGAGTACAGGTAATGTAGTAGATGCCATCTGCAGTCCTATGTAACACCACAGATAACACTGTGATAACTCTCTGAGTACAGATAATGTAGTAGATGTCACCTGCAGTCCTATGTAACAGCACAGATAACACAGTGATATCTCTCTGAGTACAGATAATGTAGTAGATGTCACCTGCAGTCCTATGTAACACCACAGATAACACCGTGATAACTCTCTGAGTACAGATAATGTAGTAGATGTCATCTGCAGTCCTATGTAACACCACAGATAACACAGTGATAACTCTCTGAGTACAGATAATGCAGTAGATGTCACCTGCAGTCCTATGTAACACCACAGATAACACAGTGATCACTCTCTGAGTACAGATAATGTAGTAGATGTCATCTGCAGTCCTATGTAACACCACAGATAACACAGTAATAACTCTCTGAGTACTGATAATGTAGTAGATGTCACCTGCAGTCCTATGTAAGAGCACAGATAACACAGTGATAACTCTCTGAGTACAGATAATGTAGTAGATCTCACCTGCAGCCCTATGTAACACCACAGATAACACAGTGATAACTCTCTGAGTACAGATAATATAGTAGATGTCACCTGCAGTCCTATGTAACACTACAGATAACACAGTGATAACTCTCTGAGTACAGATAATGTAGTAGATGTCACCTGCAGTCCTATGTAAGAGCACAGATAACACAGTGATAACTCTGAGTACAGATAATGTAGTAGATGTCACCTGCAGTCCTATGTAACAGCACAGATAACACAGTGATAACTCTCTGAGTACAGATAATGTAGTAGATGTCACCTGCAGTCCTATGTAACACCACAGATAACACAGTGATAACTCTCTGAGTACAGATAATGTAGTAGATGTCACCTGCAGTCCTATGTAAGAGCACAGATAACACAGTGATAACTCTCTGAGTACAGATAATGTAGTAGATGTCACCTGCAGTCCTATGTAACACCACAGATAACACAGTGATAACTCTGAGTACAGATAATGTAGTAGATGTCACCTGCAGTCCTATGTAACAGCACAGATAACACAGTGATAACTCTCTGAGTACAGATAATGTAGTAGATGTCACCTGCAGTCCTATGTAACACCACAGATAACACAGTGATAACTCTCTGAGTACAGATAATGTAGTAGATGTCACCTGCAGTCCTATGTAAGAGCACAGATAACACAGTGATAACTCTCTGAGTACAGATAATGTAGTAGATGTCGCCTGCAGTCCCATGTAACACCACATATAACACAGTGATAACTCTCTGAGTACAGATAATGTGTTAGATGTCACCTGCAGTCCTATGTAACACCACAGATAACACAGTGATAACTCTCTGAGTACAGATAATGTAGTAGACGTCACCTGCAGTCCTATGTAACACCACAGATAACACAGTGATAACTCTCTGAGTACAGATAATGTAGTAGATGTCACCTGCAGTCCTATGTAAGAGCACAGATAACACAGTGATAACTCTCTGAGTACAGATAATGTAGTAGATGTCGCCTGCAGTCCCATGTAACACCACATATAACACAGTGATAACTCTCTGAGTACAGATAATGTGGTAGATGTCACCTGCAGTCCTATGTAACACCACAGATAACACAGTGATAACTCTCTGAGTACAGATAATGTAGTAGACGTCACCTGCAGTCCTATGTAACACCACAGATAACACAGTGATATCTCTCTGAGTACAGATAATGTAGTAGATGTCACCTGCAGTCCTATGTAACATCACAGATAACACAGTGATAACTCTGAGTACAGATAATGTAGTAGATGTCACCTGCAGTCCTATGTAACATCACAGATAACACAGTGATAACTCTGAGTACAGATAATGTAGTAGATGTCACCTGCAGTCCTATGTAACACCACATATAACACAGTGATAACTCTCTGAGTACAGATAATGTGGTAGATGTCACCTGCAGTCCTATGTAACACCACAGATAACACAGTGATAACTCTCTGAGTACAGATAATGTAGTAGACGTCACCTACAGTCCTATGTAACATCACAGACAACACAGTGATAACTCTCTGAGTACAGATAATGTAGTAGATGTCACCTGCAGTCCTATGTAACACCACAGATAACACAGTGATAACTTTCTGAGTACAGATAATGTAGTAGACGTCACCTGCAGTCCTATGTAACACCACAGATAACACAGTGATAACTCTGAGTACAGATAATGTAGTAGATGTCACCTGCAGTCCTATGTAACACCACAGATAACACAGTGATAACTCTGAGTACAGATAATGTAGTAGACGTCACCTGCAGTCCTATGTAACACCACAGATAACACAGTGATAACTCTGAGTACAGATAATGTAGTAGATGTCACCTGCAGTCCTATGTAACACCACAGATAACACAGTGATAACTCTGAGTACAGATAATGTAGTAGATGTCACCTGCAGTCCTATGTAACACCACAGATAACACAGTGATAACGCTCTGAGTACAGATAATGTAGTAGATGTCACCTGCAGTCCTATGTAACACCACAGATAACACAGTGATACCTCTCTGAGTACAGATAATGTAGTAGATGTCACCTGCAGTCCTATGTAACACCACATATAACACAGTGATAACTCTCTGAGTACAGATAATGTGGTAGATGTCACCTGCAGTCCTATGTAACACCGCAGATAACACAGTGATAACTCTCTGAGTACAGATAATGTAGTAGACGTCACCTGCAGTCCTATGTAACACCACAGATAACACAGTGATAACTCTCTGAGTACAGATAATGTAGTAGACGTCACCTGCAGTCCTATGTAACACCACAGATAACACAGTGATATCTCTCTGAGTACAGATAATGTAGTAGACGTCACCTGCAGTCCTATGTAAAACCACAGATAACACAGTGATAACTCTCTGAGTACAGATAATGTAGTAGACGTCACCTGCAGTCCTATGTAACACCACAGATAACACAGTGATAACTCTCTGAGTACAGATAATGTAGTAGACGTCACCTGCAGTCCTATGTAACACCACAGATAACACAGTGATAACTTTCTGAGTACAGATAATGTAGTAGACGTCACCTGCAGTCCTATGTAATACCACAGATAACACAGTGATAACTCTCTGAGTACAGATAATGTAGTAGACGTCACCTGCAGTCCTATGTAACACCACAGATAACACAGTGATAACTCTCTGAGTACAGATAATGTGGTAGATGTCACCTGCAGTCCTATGTAACACCACAGATAACACAGTGATAACTCTCTGAGTACAGATAATGTAGTAGACGTCACCTGCAGTCCTATGTAACACCACAGATAACACAGTGATAACTTTCTGAGTACAGATAATGTAGTAGACGTCACCTGCAGTCCTATGTAACACCACATATAACACAGTGATAACTCTCTGAGTACAGATAATGTGGTAGATGTCACCTGCAGTCCTATGTAACACCACAGATAACACAGTGATAACTCTCTGAGTACAGATAATGTAGTAGACGTCACCTGCAGTCCTATGTAACACCACAGATAACACAGTGATAACTCTCTGAGTACAGATAATGTAGTAGACGTCACCTGCAGTCCTATGTAACACCACAGATAACACAGTGATAACTCTCTGAGTACAGATAATGTAGTAGATGTCACCTGCAGTCCTATGTAACACCACAGATAACACAGTGATCACTCTCTGAGTACAGATAATGTAGTAGATGTCACCTGCAGTCCTATGTAACACCACAGATAACACAGTGATACCTCTCTGAGTACAGATAATGTAGTAGACGTCACCTGCAGTCCTATGTAACACCACAGATAACACAGTGATAACTCTCTGAGTACAGATAATGTAGTAGACGTCACCTGCAGTCCTATGTAACACCACAGATAACACAGTGATAACTCTCTGAGTACAGATAATGTAGTAGACGTCACCTGCAGTCCTATGTAACACCACAGATAACACAGTGATATCTCTCTGAGTACAGATAATGTAGTAGACGTCACCTGCAGTCCTATGTAAAACCACAGATAACACAGTGATAACTCTCTGAGTACAGATAATGTAGTAGACGTCACCTGCAGTCCTATGTAACACCACAGATAACACAGTGATAACTCTCTGAGTACAGATAATGTAGTAGATGTCACCTGCAGTCCTATGTAACACCACAGATAACACAGTGATAACTCTCTGAGTACAGATAATGTAGTAGATGTCATCTGCAGTCCTATGTAACACCACAGATAACACAGTGATAACTCTCTGAGTACAGATAATGTAGTAGATGTCACCTGCAGTCCTATGTAACACCACAGATAACACAGTGATAACTCTCTGAGTACAGATAATGTAGTAGATGTCATCTGCAGTCCTATGTAACACCACAGATAACACAGTGATAACTCTCTGAGTACAGATAATGTAGTAGATGTCATCTGCAGTCCTATGTAACACCACAGATAACACAGTGATATCTCTCTGAGTACAGATAATGTAGTAGATGTCATCTGCAGTCCTATGTAACACCACAGATAACACAGTGATAACTCTCTGAGTACAGATAATGTAGTATATGTCACCTGCAGTCCTATGTAACACCACAGATAACACAGTGATAACTCTCTGAGTACTGATAATGTAGTATATGTCACCTGCAGTCCTATGTAACACCACAGATAACACAGTGATAACTCTCTGAGTACAGATAATGTAGTATATGTCACCTGCAGTCCTATGTAACAACACAGATAACACAGTGATAACTCTCTGAGTACTGATAATGTAGTAGATGTCACCTGCAGTCCTATGTAAGAGCACAGATAACACAGTGATAACTCTCTGAGTACAGATAATGTAGTAGATGTCACCTGCAGTCCTATGTAACACCACAGATAACACAGTGATAACTCTCTGAGTACTGATAATGTGGTAGATGTCACCTGCAGTCCTATGTAACACCACAGATAACACAGTGATAACTCTCTGAGTACAGATAATGTAGTAGATGTCACCTGCAGTCCTATGTAACACCACAGATAACACAGTGATAACTCTCTGAGTACAGATAATGTAGTAGATGTCACCTGCAGTCCTATGTAACACCACAGATAACACAGTGATAACTCTCTGAGTACAGATAATGTAGTATATGTCACCTGCAGTCCTATGTAACAACACAGATAACACAGTGATAACACTCTGAGTACAGATAATGTAGTAGATGTCACCTGCAGTCCTATGTAAGAGCACAGATAACACAGTGATAACTCTCTGAGTACAGATAATGTGGTAGATGTCACCTGCAGTCCTATGTAACACCACAGATAACACAGTGATAACTCTCTGAGTACAGATAATGTAGTAGATGTCACCTGCAGTCCTATGTAACACCACAGATAACACAGTGATAACTCTCTGAGTACAGAAAATGTAGTAGATGTCACCTGCAGTCCTATGTAACACCACAGATAACACAGTGATAACTCTCTGAGTACAGATAATGTAGTAGATGTCACCTGCAGTCCTATGTAACACCACAGATAACACAGTGATAACTCTCTGAGTACAGATAATGTAGTAGATGTCACCTGCAGTCCTATGTAACACCACACATAACACAGTGATAACTCTCTGAGTACAGATAATGTAGTAGATGTCACCTGCAGTCCTATGTAAGAGCACAGATAACACAGTGATAACTCTCTGAGTACAGATAATGTAGTAGATGTCACCTGCAGTCCTATGTAACACCACAGATAACACAGTGATAGCTCTCTGAGTACAGATAATGTAGTAGATGTCACCTGCAGTCCTATGTAACACCACAGATAACACAGTGATAACTCTCTGAGTACAGATAATGTAGTAGATGTCACCTGCAGTCCTATGTAACACCACAGATAACACAGTGATAACTCTGAGTACAGATAATGTAGTAGATGTCACCTGCAGTCCTATGTAACACCACACATAACACAGTGATAACTCTCTGAGTACAGATAATGTAGTAGATGTCACCTGCAGTCCTATGTAACACCACAGATAACACAGTGATGACTCTCTGAGTACAGATAATGTAGTAGATGTCACCTGCAGTCCTATGTAACACCACAGATAACACAGTGATAACTCTCTGAGTACAGATAATGTAGTAGATGTCACCTGCAGTCCTATGTAACACCACAGATAGCACAGTGATAACTCTCTGAGTACAGATAATGTAGTAGATGTCACCTGCAGTCCTATGTAACACCACAGATAGCACAGTGATAACTCTCTGAGTACAGATAATGTAGTAGATGTCACCTGCAGTCCTATGTAACACCATAGATAACACAGTGATAACTCTCTGAGTACAGATAATGTAGGAGATGTCACCTGCAGTCCTATGTAACACCACAGAAAACACAGTGATAACTCTCTGTGTACAGATAATGTAGTAGATGTCACCTGCAGTCCTATGTAACACCACAGATAACACAGTGATAACTCTCTGAGTACAGATAATGTAGTAGATGTCACCTGCAGTCCTATGTAACACCACAGATAGCACAGTGATAACTCTCTGAGTACAGATTATGTAGTAGATGTCACCTGCAGTCCTATGTAACACCACAGATAACACAGTGATATCTCTGAGTACAGATAATGTAGTAGATGTCACCTGCAGTCCTATGTAACACCACAGATAACACAGTGATAACTCTCTGAGTACAGATAATGTAGTAGATGTCACCTGCAGTCCTATGTAACACCACAGATAACACAGTGATAACTCTCTGAGTACAGATAATGTAGTAGATGTCACCTGCAGTCCTATGTAAGAGCACAGATAACACAGTGATAACTCTCTGAGTACAGATAATGTAGTAGATGTCACCTGCAGTCCTATGTAACATCACAGATAACACAGTGTTAACTCTCTGAGTACAGATAATGTAGTAGACGTCACCTGCAGTCCTATGTAACACCACAGATAACACAGTGATAACTCCCTGAGTACAGATAATGTGGTAGATGTCACCTGCAGTCCTATGTAACACCACAGATAACACAGTGATAACTCTCTGAGTACAGATAATGTAGTAGATGTCACCTGCAGTCCTATGTAACAGCACAGATAACACAGTGATAACTCTCTGAGTACAGATAATGTAGTAGATGTCACCTGCAGTCCTATGTAAGAGCACAGATAACACAGTGTTAACTCTCTGAGTACAGATAATGTAGTAGATGTCACCTGCAGTCCTATGTAACACCACAGATAACACAGTGATAACTCTGAGTACAGATAATGTAGTAGATGTCACCTGCAGTCCTATGTAACACCACAGATAACACAGTGATAACTCTCTGAGTACAGATAATGTAGTAGATGTCACCTGCAGTCCTATGTAACACCACAGATAACACAGTGATAACTCTCTGAGTACAGATAATGTAGTAGATGTCACCTGCAGTCCTATGTAACACCACAGATAACACAGTGATAACTCTCTGAGTACAGATAATGTAGTAGATGTCACCTGCAGTCCTATGTAAGAGCACAGATAACACAGTGTTAACTCTCTGAGTACAGATAATGTAGTAGATGTCACCTGCAGTCCTATGTAACACCACAGATAACACAGTGATAACTCTGAGTACAGATAATGTAGTAGATGTCACCTGCAGTCCTATGTAACACCACAGATAACACAGTGATAACTCTCTGAGTACAGATAATGTAGTAGATGTCACCTGCAGTCCTATGTAACACCACAGATAACACAGTGATAACTCTCTGAGTACAGATAATGTAGTAGATGTCACCTGCAGTCCTATGTAACACCACAGATAACACAGTGATAACTCTCTGAGTACAGATAATGTAGTAGATGTCACCTGCAGTCCTATGTAACACCACAGATAACACAGTGATAACTCTCTGAGTACAGATAATGTAGTAGATGTCACCTGCAGTCCTATGTAACACCACAGATAACACAGTGATAACTCTCTGAGTACAGATAATGTAGTAGATGTCACCTGCAGTCCTATGTAACACCACAGATAGCACAGTGATAACTCTCTGAGTACAGATAATGTAGTAGATGTCACCTGCAGTCCTATGTAACACCACATATAACACAGTGATAACTCTCTGAGTACAGATAATGTAGTAGATGTCACCTGCAGTCCTATGTAACACCACAGATAACACAGTGATAACTCTCTGAGTACAGATAATGTAGTAGATGTCACCTGCAGTCCTATGTAACACCACAGATAGCACAGTGATAACTCTCTGAGTACAGATAATGTAGTAGATGTCACCTGCAGTCCTATGTAACACCACAGATAGCACAGTGATAACTCTCTGAGTACAGATAATGTAGTAGATGTCACCTGCAGTCCTATGTAACACCACAGATAACACAGTGATAACTCTCTGAGTACAGATAATGTAGTAGATGTCACCTGCAGTCCTATGTAACACCACAGATAGCACAGTGATAACTCTCTGAGTACAGATAATGTAGTAGATGTCACCTGCAGTCCTATGTAACACCACAGATAACACAGTGATATCTCTGAGTACAGATAATGTAGTAGACGTCACCTGCAGTCCTATGTAACACCACAGATAACACAGTGATAACTCCCTGAGTACAGATAATGTGGTAGATGTCACCTGCAGTCCTATGTAACACCACAGATAACACAGTGATAACTCTGAGTACAGATAATGTAGTAGATGTCACCTGCAGTCCTATGTAACACCACAGATAACACAGTGATAACTCTCTGAGTACAGATAATGTAGTAGATGTCACCTGCAGTCCTATGTAACACCACAGATAACACAGTTATTACTCTGAGTACAGATAATGTAGTAGATGTCACCTGCAGTCCTATGTAACACCACAGATAACACAGTGATAACTCTCTGAGTACAGATAATGTAGTAGATGTCACCTGCAGTCCTATGTAACACCACAGATAACACAGTGATAACTCTGAGTACAGATAATGTAGTAGATGTCACCTGCAGTCCTATGTAACACCACAGATAACACAGTGATAACTCTCTGAGTACAGATAATGTAGTAGATGTCACCTGCAGTCCTATGTAAGAGCACAGATAACACAGTGATAACTCTCTGAGTACAGATAATGTAGTAGATGTCACCTGCACTCCTATGTAAGAGCACATATAACACAGTGATAACTCTCTGAGTACAGATAATGTAGTAGATGTCACCTGCAGTCCTATGTAACACCACAGATAACACAGTGATAACTCTCTGAGTACAGATAATGTAGTAGATGTCACCTGCAGTCCTATGTAACACCACAGATAACACAGTGATAACTCTCTGAGTACAGATAATGTAGTAGATGTCACCTGCAGTCCTATGTAACACCACAGATAACACAGTGATAACTCTCTGAGTACAGATAATGTAGTAGATGTCACCTGCAGTCCTATGTAACATCACAGATAACACAGTGTTAACTCTCTGAGTACAGATAATGTAGTAGACGTCACCTGCAGTCCTATGTAAGAGCACAGATAACACAGTGTTAACTCTCTGAGTACAGATAATGTAGTAGATGTCACCTGCAGTCCTATGTAACACCACAGATAACACAGTGATAACTCTGAGTACAGATAATGTAGTAGATGTCACCTGCAGTCCTATGTAACACCACAGATAACACAGTGATAACTCTCTGAGTACAGATAATGTAGTAGATGTCACCTGCAGTCCTATGTAACACCACAGATAACACAGTGATAACTCTCTGAGTACAGATAATGTAGTAGATGTCACCTGCAGTCCTATGTAACACCACAGATAACACAGTGATAACTCTCTGAGTACAGATAATGTAGTAGATGTCACCTGCAGTCCTATGTAACACCACAGATAACACAGTGATAACTCTCTGAGTACAGATAATGTAGTAGACGTCACCTGCAGTCCTATGTAACACCACAGATAACACAGTGATAACTCTCTGAGTACAGATAATGCAGTAGATGTCACCTGCAGTCCTATGTAACATCACAGATAACACAGTGTTAACTCTCTGAGTACAGATAATGTAGTAGACGTCACCTGCAGTCCTATGTAACACCACAGATAACACAGTGATAACTCCCTGAGTACAGATAATGTGGTAGATGTCACCTGCAGTCCTATGTAACACCACAGATAACACAGTGATAACTCTCTGAGTACAGATAATGTAGTAGATGTCACCTGCAGTCCTATGTAAGAGCACAGATAACACAGTGTTAACTCTCTGAGTACAGATAATGTAGTAGATGTCACCTGCAGTCCTATGTAACACCACAGATAACACAGTGATAACTCTGAGTACAGATAATGTAGTAGATGTCACCTGCAGTCCTATGTAACACCACAGATAACACAGTGATAACTCTCTGAGTACAGATAATGTAGTAGATGTCACCTGCAGTCCTATGTAACACCACAGATAACACAGTGATAACTCTCTGAGTACAGATAATGTAGTAGATGTCACCTGCAGTCCTATGTAACACCACAGATAACACAGTGATAACTCTCTGAGTACAGATAATGTAGTAGATGTCACCTGCAGTCCTATGTAACACCACAGATAACACAGTGATAACTCTCTGAGTACAGATAATGTAGTAGATGTCACCTGCAGTCCTATGTAACATCACAGATAACACAGTGTTAACTCTCTGAGTACAGATAATGTAGTAGACGTCACCTGCAGTCCTATGTAACACCACAGATAACACAGTGATAACTCCCTGAGTACAGATAATGTGGTAGATGTCACCTGCAGTCCTATGTAACACCACAGATAACACAGTTATTACTCTGAGTACAGATAATGTAGTAGATGTCACCTGCAGTCCTATGTAACACCACAGATAACACAGTGATAACTCTCTGAGTACAGATAATGTAGTAGATGTCACCTGCAGTCCTATGTAACACCACAGATAACACAGTGATAACTCTGAGTACAGATAATGTAGTAGATGTCACCTGCAGTCCTATGTAACACCACAGATAACACAGTGATAACTCTCTGAGTACAGATAATGTGGTAGATGTCACCTGCAGTCCTATGTAAGAGCACAGATAACACAGTGATAACTCTCTGAGTACAGATAATGTAGTAGATGTCACCTGCACTCCTATGTAAGAGCACATATAACACAGTGATAACTCTCTGAGTACAGATAATGTAGTAGATGTCACCTGCAGTCCTATGTAACACCACAGATAACACAGTGATAACTCTCTGAGTACAGATAATGTAGTAGATGTCACCTGCAGTCCTATGTAACACCACAGATAACACAGTGATAACTCTCTGAGTACAGATAATGTAGTAGATGTCACCTGCAGTCCTATGTAACACCACAGATAACACAGTGATAACTCTCTGAGTACAGATAATGTAGTAGATGTCACCTGCAGTCCTATGTAACATCACAGATAACACAGTGTTAACTCTCTGAGTACAGATAATGTAGTAGACGTCACCTGCAGTCCTATGTAACACCACAGATAACACAGTGATAACTCCCTGAGTACAGATAATGTGGTAGATGTCACCTGCAGTCCTATGTAACACCACAGATAACACAGTGATAACTCTCTGAGTACAGATAATGTAGTAGATGTCACCTGCAGTCCTATGTAAGAGCACAGATAACACAGTGTTAACTCTCTGAGTACAGATAATGTAGTAGATGTCACCTGCAGTCCTATGTAACACCACAGATAACACAGTGATAACTCTGAGTACAGATAATGTAGT
Source organism: Phyllobates terribilis (assembly GCF_046119375.1). Taxonomy (NCBI): domain Eukaryota; kingdom Metazoa; phylum Chordata; class Amphibia; order Anura; family Dendrobatidae; genus Phyllobates; species Phyllobates terribilis. Next base: position 3,106 of record NW_027364488.1, on the reverse strand, counting down.
AGATGTCACCTGCAGTCCTATGTAACACCACAGATAACACAGTGATAACTCTCTGAGTACAGATAATGTAGTAGATGTCACCTGCAGTCCTATGTAACACCACAGATAACACAGTGATCGCTCTCTGAGTACAGATAATGAAGTAGATGTCACCTGCAGTCCTATGTAACACCACAGATAACACAGTGATCACTCTCTGAGTACAGATAATGTAGTAGATGTCACCCGCAGTCCTATGTAACACCACAGATAACACAGTGATAACTCTCTGAGTACAGATAATGTAGTAGATGTCACCCGCAGTCCTATGTAACACCACAGATAACACAGTGATAACTCTGAGTACAGATAATGTAGTAGATGTCACCTGCAGTCCTATGTAACACCACAGATAACACAGTGATATCTCTCTGAATACAGATAATGTAGTAGATGTCACCTGTAGTCCTATGTAACATCACAGATAACACAGTGATAACTCTCTGAGTACAGATAATGTAGTAGATGTCACCCGCAGTCCTATGTAACACCACAGATAACACAGTGATAACTCTGAGTACAGATAATGTAGTAGATGTCACCTGCAGTCCTATGTAACACCACAGATAACACAGTGATAACTCTCTGAGTACAGATAATGTAGTAGATGTCACCCGCAGTCCTATGTAACACCACAGATAACACAGTGATAACTCTGAGTACAGATAATGTAGTAGATGTCACCTGCAGTCCTATGTAACACCACAGATAACACAGTGATATCTCTCTGAATACAGATAATGTAGTAGATGTCACCTGTAGTCCTATGTAACATCACAGATAACACAGTGATCACTCTCTGAGTACAGATAATGTAGTAGATGTCACCCGCAGTCCTATGTAACACCACAGATAACACAGTGATCGCTCTCTGGGTACAGATAATGAAGTAGATGTCACCTGCAGTCCTATGTAACACCACAGATAACACAGTGATAACTCTCTGAGTACAGATAATGTAGTAGATGTCACCTGCAGTCCTATGTAAGAGCACAGATAACACAGTGCTAACTCTCTAAGTACAGATAATGTAGTAGATGTCACCTGCAGTCCTATGTAACACCACAGATAACACAGTGATAACTCTCTGAGTACAGATAATGTAGTAGATGTCACCTGCAGTCCTATGTAACACCACAGATAACACAGTGATAACTCTCTGAGTACAGATAATGTAGTAGATGTTACCTGCAGTCCTATGTAACACCACAGATAACACAGTGATAACTCCCTGAGTACAGATAATGTAGTAGATGTCACCTGCAGTCCTATGTAACACCACAGATAACACAGTGATAACTCTCTGAGTACAGATAATGTAGTAGATGTCACCTGCAGTCCTATGTAACACCACAGATAACACAGTGATAACTCTCTGAGTACAGATAATGTAGTAGATGTCACCTGCAGTCCTATGTAACACCACAGATAACACAGTGATAACTCTGAGTACAGATAATGTAGTAGATGTCACCTGCAGTCCTATGTAACAGCACAGATAACACAGTGATAACTCTCTGAGTACAGATAATGTAGTAGATGTCACCTGCAGTCCTATGTAACACCACAGATAACACAGTTATTACTCTGAGTACAGATAATGTAGTAGATGTCACCTGCAGTCCTATGTAACACCACAGATAACACAGTGATAACTCTCTGAGTACAGATAATGTAGTAGATGTCACCTGCAGTCCTATGTAACACCACAGATAACACAGTGATAACTCTCTGAGTACAGATAATGTAGTAGATGTCACCTGCAGTCCTATGTAACACCACAGATAACACAGTGATAACTCTCTGAGTACAGATAATGTAGTAGATGTCACCTGCAGTCCTATGTAACACCACAGATAACACAGTGATAACTCTCTGGGTACAGATAATGTAGTAGATGTCACCTGCAGTCCTATGTAACACCACAGATAACACAGTGATAACTCTCTGAGTACAGATAATGTAGTAGATGTCACCTGCAGTCCTATGTAACACCACAGATAACACGGTGATCACTCTCTGAGTACAGATAATGAAGTAGATGTCACCTGCAGTCCTATGTAACACCACAGATAACACAGTGATCACTCTCTGAGTACAGATAATGTAGTAGATGTCACCCGCAGTCCTATGTAACACCACAGATAACACAGTGATAACTCTCTGAGTACAGATAATGTAGTAGATGTCACCTGCAGTCCTATGTAACACCACAGAGAACACAGTGATAACTCTCTGAGTACAGATAATGTAGTAGATGTCACCCGCAGTCCTATGTAACACCACAGATAACACAGTGATCGCTCTCTGAGTACAGATAATGAAGTAGATGTCACCTGCAGTCCTATGAAACACCACAGATAACACAGTGATAACTCTCTGAGTACAGATAATGTAGTAGATGTCACCTGCAGTCCTATGTAAGAGCACAGATAACACAGTGATAACTCTCTAAGTACAGATAATGTAGTAGATGTCACCTGCAGTCCTATGTAACACCACAGATAACACAGTGATAACTCTCTGAGTACAGATAATGTAGTAGATGTCACCTGCAGTGCTATGTAAGAGCACAGATAACACAGTGATCACTCTCTGAGTACAGATAATGTAGTAGATGTCACCTGCAGTCCTATGTAACACCACAGATAACACAGTGATAACTCTCTGAGTACAGATAATGTAGTAGATGTCACCTGCAGTCCTATGTAACACCACAGATAACACAGTGATCGCTCTCTGAGTACAGATAATGAAGTAGATGTCACCTGCAGTCCTATGTAACACCACAGATAACACAGTGATCACTCTCTGAGTACAGATAATGTAGTAGATGTCACCCGCAGTCCTATGTAACACCACAGATAACACAGTGATAACTCTCTGAGTACAGATAATGTAGTAGATGTCACCCGCAGTCCTATGTAACACCACAGATAACACAGTGATAACTCTGAGTACAGATAATGTAGTAGATGTCACCTGCAGTCCTATGTAACACCACAGATAACACAGTGATATCTCTCTGAATACAGATAATGTAGTAGATGTCACCTGTAGTCCTATG